>NW_024060595.1:0-22936 GCF_016432855.1 Salvelinus namaycush | reverse complement strand
ATATATGACAGACCAGCTAGATATACTGTCTCTGTTATTATATGATGACAGACCAGCTAGATATACTGTCTCTGTTATATTATGAAGACAGCTAGATCTAAGTCTCTATTATATTATGATACCGACCAGCTAGATCTACCGTATCTATTATATTATTGGACAGCCAGCCTAGATCTACTGTCTCTATTAAATTGTGACAGACCAGCTAGATATACTGTCTCTATTATATTATGACAGACCAGCTAGATATATTGTCTCTATTATATTATGATAAGACCAGCTAAGATATAGCTTTCTCTATTACATTATGACCAGGACCAGCTGATACTAACTGTCTCTATTATATTATGACAGACCAGCAAGATCTACTGTCTCTATTATATTATGACAGACCAGCTAGATCTACTGTCTCTATTATATTATGACAAACCAGCTAGATCTAATGTCTCTATTACATTATGGCAGACCAGCTAGATCTAATGTCTCTATTATATTATGACAGACCAGCTAGATCTACTGTCTCTATTATATAATGACAGACCAGCTAGATCTAATGTCTCTATTATATTATGACAGACCAGCTAGATCTACTGTCTCTATTATATAATGACACACCAGCTGGATCTACTGCCTCTATTATATTATGACAGACCAGCTAGATCTAATGTCTCTATTATATTATGACAGACCAGCTAGATCTACTGTCTCTATTATATTATGACAGACCAGCTAGATATACTGTCTCTATTTTATTATGACAGTCCAGCTAGATCTACAGTATCTATTATATTATGACAGGCCAGCTAGATCTACTGTCTCTATTATATTATGACAGACCAGCTAGATCTAATGTCTCTATTACATTATGACAGACCAGCAAGATCTAATGTCTCTATTATATTATGACAGACCAGCTAGATATACTGTCTCTATTATATTATGACAGACCAGCTAGATCTAATGTCTCTATTACATTATGACAGACCAGCTAGATCTAATGTCTCTATTATATAATGACAGACCAGCTAGATCTACTACCTCTATTATATTATGACAGACCAGCTAGATCTACAGTATCTATTATATTATGACAGGCCAGCTAGATCTACTGTCTCTATTATATTATGACAGACAAGCTAGATCTAATGTCTCTATTATATTATGACAGACCAGCTAGATCTACAGTATCTATTATAGTATGACAGGCCAGCTAGATCTACTGTCTCTATTATATTATGACAGACCAGCTAGATCTAATGTCTCTATTACATTATGACAGACCAGCTAGATCGAATGTCTCTATTACATTATGACAGACCAGCTAGATCTAGTGTCTCTATTATATTATGACAGACCAGCTAGATCTACTGTCTCTATTATATAATGACAGACCAGCTAGATCTAATGTCTCTATTATATTATGACAGACCAGCTAGATCTACAGTATCTATTATAGTATGACAGGCCAGCTAGATCTACTGTCTCTATTATATTATGACAGACCAGCTAGATCTAATGTCTCTATTACATTATGACAGACCAGCTAGATCTAATGTCTCTATTTTATTATGACAGACCAGCTAGATCTAAAGTATCTATTATATTATGACAGGCCAGCTAGATCTACTGGCTATATTATATTATGACAGACCAGCTAGATCTAATGTCTCTATTACATTATGACAGACCAGGTAGATCTAATGTCTCTATTATATAATGACAGACCAGCTAGATCTACTACCTCTATTATATTATGACAGAACAGCTAGATCTACAGTATCTATTATATTATGACAGGCCAGCTAGATCTACTGTCTCTATTATATTATGACAGACCAGCTAGATCTAATGTCTCTATTACATTATGACAGACCAGCTAGATCTAATGTCTCTATTATATTATGACAGACCAGCTAGATATACTGTCTCTATTATATTATAACAGACCAGCTAGATCTAATGTCTCTATTACATTATGACAGACCAGCTAGATCTACTGTCTCTATTATATAATGACAGACCAGCTAGATCTACTGCCTCTATTATATTATGACAGACCAGCTAGATCTAATGTCTCTATTTTATTATGACAGACCAGCTAGATCTACTGTCTCTATTATATTATGACAGACCAGCTAGATATACTGTCTCTATTATATTATGACAGACCAGCTAGATCTAATGTCTCTATTATATTATGACAGACCAGCTAGATCTACAGTATCTATTATAGTATGACAGGCCAGCTAGATCTACTGTCTCTATTATATTATGACAGACCAGCTAGATCTAATGTCTCTATTACATTATGACAGACCAGCTAGATCTAATGTCTCTATTTTATTATGACAGACCAGCTAGATCTAAAGTATCTATTATATTATGACAGGCCAGCTAGATCTACTGGCTATATTATATTATGACAGACCAGCTAGATCTAATGTCTCTATTACATTATGACAGACCAGCTAGATCTAATGTCTCTATTATATAATGACAGACCAGCTAGATCTCCTACCTCTATTATATTATGACAGAACAGCTAGATCTACAGTATCTATTATATTATGACAGGCCAGCTAGATCTACTGTCTCTATTATATTATGACAGACCAGCTAGATCTAATGTCTCTATTACATTATGACAGACCAGCTAGATCTAGTGTCTCTATTATATTATGACAGACCAGCTAGATCTACTGTCTCTATTATATAATGACAGACCAGCTAGATCTACTTCCTCTATTATATTATGACAGACCAGCTAGATCTAATGTTTCTATTATATTATGACAGACCAGCTTGATCTACTGTCTCTATTACATTATGACAGACCAGCTAGATCTACTGTCTCTATTATATAATGACAGACCAGCTAGATCTACTGCCTCTATTATATTATGACAGACCAGCTAGATCTAATGTCTCTATTTTATTATGACAGACCAGCTAGATCTACAGTATCTATTATATTATGACAGGCCAGCTAGATCTACTGTCTCTATTATATTATGACAGACCAGCTAGATCTAATGTCTCTATTACATTATGACAGACCAGCTAGATCTAATGTCTCTATTATATAATGACAGACCAGCTAGATCTACTACCTCTATTATATTATGACAGACCAGCTAGATCTACAGTATCTATTATATTATGACAGACCAGCTAGATCTACTGTCTCTATTACATTATGACAGACCAGCTAGATCTACTGTCTCTATTATATTATGACAGACCAGCTAGATATACTGTCTCTATTATATTATGACAGACCAGCTAGATCTAATGTCTCTATTATATTATGACAGACCAGCTAGATCTACAGTATCTATTATAGTATGACAGGCCAGCTAGATCTACTGTCTCTATTATATTATGACAGACAGGCTAGATCTAATGTCTCTATTACATTATGACAGACCAGCTAGATCGAATGTCTCTTTTACATTATGACAGACCAGCTAGATCTAATGTCTCTATTATATTATGACAGACCAGCTAGATCTACTGTCTTTATTATATTATGACAGAGTGGCTAGATGTACAGTATCTATTATATTATGACAGACCAGCTAGATCTAATGTCTATATTATATTATGACAGACCAGCTAGATCTACTGTATCTATTATATTATGACAGACCAGCTAGATATACTGTCTCTATTATATTATGACAGACCAGCTAGATCTAATGTCTCTATTATATTATGACAGACCAGCTAGATCTACAGTATCTATTATATTATGACAGGCCAGCTAGATCTACTGTCTCTATTAAATTGTGACAGACCAGCTAGATATACTGTCTCTATTATATTATGACAGACCAGCTAGATATATTGTCTCTATTATATTATGACAGACCAGCTAGATATACTGTCTCTATTACATTATGACAGACCAGCTAGATCTAATGTCTCTATTATATTATGACAGACCAGCTAGTTCTACTGTCTCTATTATATTATGACAGACCAGCTCGATATACTGTCTCTATTATATTATGACAGACCAGCTAGATCTAATGTCTCTATTATATTATGACAGACCAGCTGGATCTACTGTCTCTATTATATTATGACAGACCAGCTAGATATACTGTCTCTATTTTATCATGACAGTCCAGCTAGATCTACAGTATCTATTATATTATGACAGGCCAGCTAGATCTACTGTCTCTATTATATTATGACAGACCAGCTAGATCTAATGTCTCTATTACATTATGACAGACCAGCAAGATCTAATGTCTCTATTATATTATGACAGACCAGCTAGATATACTGTCTCTATTATATTATGACAGACCAGCTAGATCTAATGTCTCTATTACATTATGACAGACCAGCTAGATCTACTGTCTCTATTATATTATGACAGACCAGCTAGATCTAATGTCTCTATTATATTATGACAGACCAGCTAGATCTAATGTCTCTATTACATGATGACAGACCAGCTAGATCTAATGTCTCTATAATATAATGACAGACCAGCTAGATCTACTACCTCTATTATATTATGACAGACCAGCTAGATCTACAGTATCTATTATATTATGACAGGCCAGCTAGATCTACTGTCTCTATTATATTATGACAGACAAGCTAGATCTAATGTCTCTATTATATTATGACAGACCAGCTAGATCTACAGCATCTATTATAGTATGACAGGCCAGCTAGATCTACTGTCTCTATTATATTATGACAGACCAGCTAGATCTAATGTCTCTATTACATTATGACAGACCAGCTAGATTGAATGTCTCTATTACATTATGAAAGACCAGCTAGATCTAGTGTCTCTATTATATTATGACAGACCAGCTAGATCTACTGTCTCTATTATATAATGACAGACCAGCTAGATCTAATGTCTCTATTATATTATATGACAGACCAGCTAGATCTACTACCTCTATTATATTATGACAGAACAGCTAGATCTACAGTATCTAATATATTATGACAGACCAGCTAGATCTACTGTCTCTATTATATTATGACATACCAGCTAGATCTACTGTCTCTATTATATTATGACAGACCAGCTAGATATACTGTCTCTATTATATTATGACAGACCAGCTAGATCTACTGTCTCTATTATATTATGACAGACCAGCTAGATCTACAGTATCTATTATAGTATGACAGGCCAGCTAGATCTACTGTCTCTATTATATTATGACAGACAGGCTAGATCTAATGTCTCTATTACATTATGACAGACCAGCTAGATCGAATGTCTCTATTACATTATGACAGACCAGCTAGATCTAATGTCTCTATTATATTATGACAGACCAGCTAGATCTACTGTCTTTATTATATTATGACAGAGTGGCTAGATGTACAGTATCTATTATATTATGACAGACCAGCTAGATCTAATGTCTATATTATATTATGACAGACCAGCTAGATCTACTGTATCTATTATATTATGACAGACCAGCTAGATATACTGTCTCTATTATATTATGACAGACCAGCTAGATCTAATGTCTCTATTATATTATGACAGACCAGCTAGATCTACAGTATCTATTATATTATGACAGGCCAGCTAGATCTACTGTCTCTATTAAATTGTGACAGACCAGCTAGATATACTGTCTCTATTATATTATGACAGACCAGCTAGATATATTGTCTCTATTATATTATGACAGACCAGCTAGATATACTGTCTCTATTACATTATGACAGACCAGCTAGATCTAATGTCTCTATTATATTATGACAGACCAGCTAGTTCTACTGTCTCTATTATATTATGACAGACCAGCTCGATATACTGTCTCTATTATATTATGACAGACCAGCTAGATCTAATGTCTCTATTACATTATGGCAGACCAGCTAGATCTAATGTCTCTATTATATTATGACAGACCAGCTAGATCTACTGTCTCTATTATATAATGACAGACCAGCTAGATCTAATGTCTCTATTATATTATGACAGACCAGCTAGATCTACTGTCTCTATTATATAATGACACACCAGCTAGATCTACTGCCTCTATTATATTATGACAGACCAGCTAGATCTAATGTCTCTATTATATTATGACAGACCAGCTGGATCTACTGTCTCTATTATATTATGACAGACCAGCTAGATATACTGTCTCTATTTTATCATGACAGTCCAGCTAGATCTACAGTATCTATTATATTATGACAGGCCAGCTAGATCTACTGTCTCTATTATATTATGACAGACCAGCTAGATCTAATGTCTCTATTACATTATGACAGACCAGCAAGATCTAATGTCTCTATTATATTATGACAGACCAGCTAGATATACTGTCTCTATTATATTATGACAGACCAGCTAGATCTAATGTCTCTATTACATTATGACAGACCAGCTAGATCTACTGTCAAGTTTTGACCTCTTTCTTGTGCAATTCCCCACTTGAAAAGGACAATCCCTCCACATGAAGATTTTAACTGGATTTCACTCAATAAACAGCCATAGAATCAGTTGTTTGTCTTTTATTTACCATTCTTTGGTTGGCAGTAAACAGGTGAAAAACCATTCTTTGGTTGGCAGTAAACAGGTGAAAAACCTCAAAAAAGAGATGACAAATACAAGTGATTATTTGAGTTGACAGCCTAATTAAATACACAAAATTATCCACATCCACCTCAGAAACACATTTCTGCCATTATCAAATACAAGGTTTCCACTGTTAAGCAAATGTTTCCCAAAATAGAAACCCACCATTTTTAATCAAATGAGCAGAATCAGTACACTTTTATCCAAATTTGCATTTTAGCCAAACACATTCAAAATACCTCTAGTAGCAAAAAACCACACTTATTTTCTAATCAGCAGTTAAGCAGACAAATCCTACATCTTTTAGCCAAAGATTTTCCAGACTATACATTTGTTACTGAATTAAGAACTTGGTTTACTAAGATTTCTACAAAGTTTAACTTACTTTTAACCATTTCAAACAAGTTCTATCAACAATGAATTTGGCTCTTCTTACTTTATACCCCACACACAACATTTGAAGTTATAAATACCACTGCAAAAGTCCTATCAAAGTTAAGAGTTAAGTCTGTGTTTTCCAGAGTATCATTAGCAGTGCACTGCTTAAGTCAGTCTAACAAAACATGGCCAATATGGCGCTTACCGGCTGTCTTTCACAGTTTTGTGGAGGGCTTGGACTTGCACAGTCACCTTGATCACATAGATGAAGTTTCCTTGGTCTTGTGGTGCTATAAATGCTCCTTTCACTGCGGTCTAAAGACAACAGCAGAGCCAGGTGCTGGCACGCCCAGATTGCCTGGAAGATTTGTTCCACCTGGTTCACCACTGATTGAAGGAGGAGGAGTTTCACCACTGAGTAGCTCCCAGGCAGTTTGTCAGCACACCTCCCACTCAATCTTCCCACGGGAACCGATGGAAAGATCGTAAATCAGCACCTACATACTGCCGGTCAGCTCCGAGTTTGATCCTCAACTGGTAGCAAGACAACCAGGCGTCGAACATCTCTGTGCAGGACTGTGGTTTGCGTAGCTTCTTTCAGGACTTTGGCCGATGACCGGTTTAGTGCGGGTTTTGTGACAGGAAGGCAGGAGCTTTGGACCACTTTGACGTTCACGTCTCGAACAATGCCCTTAGCATCTGGATTAACGCTCACCACCCGTCCTAGCTTGAATTGGCCCCTCACTGCATTTTGGTCACACAACCAGACAATATCTCCGACAGCAACGTTGCGATATGAAGTGTGCCATTTACTTCTCAGAAATAAGTTTGGGCCGGCAAGCTGGCTCCAAGACCTCCAGAATTTGTTGACCTGGTTCTGCATCTCTCTGAGTCTCTTGTAAGGGTAGTTCGCAAAGTCAAATGTTCTGATCTCACCGCTTGGAGAGGCCCGGCCCAGGAGAAGTGTGTTGGGTGACACATACTGCACGCTTTCTTCATGGCTCTGCACCCTGGCATCTATTGGGCATTCGTTGGCAAGGTTTGCAGCAAGTTGTAGTGTTGTCTGAAGCTCGCTGTAGCTAAGGCCAGTGTTGTTGCCCAGGCTCTGCAGTGCCTTCTTGAGAATGCGAACAGCGGCTTCAGCAGCCCCATTGCGGTGAGGTGAGTCTGCAGGGTGAATTGTCCACTCCCATTTGGTACCTTTTTGAGCCGACATCTCTTCTATTGAAGTTCTATTCTGAGCATCCAGGAACTGGTACAGCTCTCTTAGGACAGGTTTGGCGCCGATGAAGTCTGTCCCCGGGTCGGACCAGATCTTTCTTGGGTGCCCTCTAATTGCAGTAAAGCGTTGGCAAGCCATCAAGAAGCTCTCTGTCGACATTGTGTTGACCAGGTCTGCATGAATTGCCCTGCTGGCCATACAGTTGAAGACGACACCCCACACTTTCATTGAGACCCGTTTCTTGATGTCATCTTTGACAAGGTACGGTCCGAAGAGGTCGACTGTAGTGAACTCGAACGGAGCTGCAGGTGTGGCTCTTTCAGCAAGTAAGTCAGCCATTACCTGTTCGCACCTTCTTGCTCTTGACTTTTTGCAGAAAAGGCAGTTATCCACTACTTTTTGGGAAATTTTTCTTCCTTGGATGACCCAGGCTTTCCTCCTCATTTTCAGCAGGGTTGCAGCCACACCTTCATGACCCTCATCGTGCGCCTCCCGTGCCAATAAAGTAGAGACCCATGCATTGAAAGGCAGAAGGGGAACTGCAGCGCCATCCTCCCTGAAGCCATGGATTCTCCCACCGCAGACTAGTAACCCAGATTCTGGCTCTCTGTACACAACCAAGCGGTCCGTAGTGGTAATTGGGAACGTCACCCCCTCTTGAGCAGCAAGATAGATGTATCTTATTGCCTCTTGACGTTCTGTGGCGGTGATAACTCCTTTTGTGGGAATCACCTCCCACTTTGGGGTCTCGATGGACTTTGTTGCAGATCTAAACTTTTTGGCGGCTCTCCAGATAAAAGCAACAGTCTTGATTAGACACTTTAGGCTACTAAAGCGCCTCTCATCCACCAAGTTTAGGACAGCTGCACCAGCAGGAAATCGTCCCACAAGACTTGGAAGACTTCTTTTCGCTTGGGCTCTGGTGAGTGCTGCCACAAATGACTTCTTTTGCATATTGTTAATGCTCTCTCGAGCTGTCACAGACACATCTTTTGACGACATAATTGGCCACTCGCTCTCTGGAAGATATAGAAACTCTGGCCCTTGCTGCCACTCTGAATGGGCATCAAGTTCCTTTGGCCCAGCTCCTCGAGTGATAATGTTGGCTATGTTGAGTGGTCCAGGGATCCACCACCAGTCCTGTAGCCGTGTGCTCTCTTGGATCTCTCCAATTCTATTAGCGAAGAAAGTCTGAAATCCATAGCTTTCACGCTGGATAGCTCCAAGAACAGTCTGACTGTCTAACAAATGGTACCACCTTTTTATCTGGATCTGGGTATGCTGTTCAAAGTACTTTTTCAGGCGGCTTGCAAAGACTGCACCGCAAAGTTCTGCTTTGACTGCATCCCCCTTCTGGTCTAGTGGTGTCAGCTTTGCTTTTGACTCCACTAGTCGAATTGTTAATTGTTTGTTGCAGTTCCACCGCAGGTAGAGGACAGCACCATAGGAGCTTTCACTGCCATCTGAAAAAGTGACAGCGACTGGTTCAGTTGTTGCCTTTGGTGGAGTAAGAGCTCTTGGGAACATTACTTTGCTTAGCTGGACGTACTCCTCAAAAATTCCAATTGCATCTTTGCGGAGCTCATCCGACAGGGGAAGGTCCCATGTGTCCTTGACCATGCTGCACTTTGATTTTGCCTCTTGGAATGCCCTTCGGACCAAGATAGCCCCTCTTTGCTTTGATGGCGTTGTCAGGCCAACTGGGTCGTACAAACCAGCAACTTGACTCAGCAGTTCACGTCTTGTCAGTGGGTCTGGTGTCTGTGCTCGTACTTCTTCTAGCAGTAAGTCCTGCCCAAGTCTCATCTTTTTCTTCCGCCTGGAGAAGTTGACCCTCACCATGACATGCAACATGTCTTCATCCACAATGTAGCCGAGACCGAGCGCCTTGTTGTCTTCCTCCTTAAGCTGATTTGGCAGGACAACAATATTTGGTGATGCCTTTTCTCTTTCTCCTTTATTTTGGCCTGAGAAGACCCAAGGCTTCAGTGCAAACCCTCCTGCTTTTAGAATCAGCTCCACATTCTTTGTGATGACTTCGAGTTTTTCACGGCAGTTGTGGGATGTCAAGATGTCATCGACGTAGCTGTGCTCATGTAATACTTGGCATTCATCTGTGAGGTGGCTGAATTGAGGCAGGTTAGCCGTCTCCCTCATGGCCAGTTGTGCTATGCACCCTGCTGGCTTGTCCCCGATATTCACTCTGGTTATGGCGTATTGTTCCACCTCATCGCCCTCTGAATCCCGCCACAAGAACCGGTGTAGATGGACTTCCCTCTCCTCGAGCCACACAGAATTGTACATTTTTCTGACATCTCCTAGAGCGGCGTAGGAGCCATGGCGGAACTTGAGGAGGACAGCTCGAATCGGATTGAGAACGTCAGGGCCTTTCATCAGAAGGTCATTGAGACTTTGGCCTTTGTACTTCTGACTGCTGTTCCAGACAAGTCTTACCGGAGTTGTAACAGAGTGGGGGTTGGGTGCGATAAGATGACTAATATACCAGACAGGTCCATTCCAGTTGGTTAGATCCTCTTTGGTCAGCTTTCTTGCAGCCCGGCGGTCAACCATTTCGTGGACTTGAGCACCATAGGCTTTTTTCCACTGCGGTTCTTTGGCGAGCTGTCTCTCTGTTCTGAGAAAGGTTGCCTCCACTGCTTTTATGTTGTTTGGCAATGTAGATGGGTCAATGAGCCATGGATACCTTGCATGCCAGTGTGGACTATCACTGTGGTCATCAGCACCAACATAAGTCAGGCCACCCTTAACAACTTCCAGCTCCCTTTCTTCGGCCAGAGTCATTTCTTTGCCACCAAGTTGACAACTGCCGCAGCGACATCCTCCACATTTTGGGGTGCAGGGGGCGCCAATGCTATCCCATCTCCACCACTCAATAAAATCCCGAGTGGAAATAGCAGAATAAGAAGACTTGATGGTAGGTTTGGCGCAGATATGTTCTTCATACATCAATGCTGCTGTTCTCATGGATCTGGCGAAGTGCGCTCTGGACTGGTGTGCTGTAACTGTAGCCTCTTCCAACAGACCAGGGTGTGTCCCTGCAATTGTCTTTCCCAATGGCCCATCCCATAGTACAAGGTCCCCAACGGTGCGTATTTTCTGTGGGACCAGTCGCCCTTCCTTATGGCTTATCAAAAGCTGTATCTGTCTTGGTCTAACAAGTTCATTTTGGGGGACATCTGGAAAGAATTTTTGGAGTCTTTTGGCTGTCACATGTTTGTGAATCTCTGCAATGCTGTCCAAACCATAGCAGAGGAGTTGGTGGGATCTGACATTGCCTTGCTCTGTGCGGACCCGGATCTTTAGGAGGTACCGTTTTGTGGTGACTTGAACTTTCATTCCTCCCACACCATGGACAACAAGGGTTATGGCTTCACTTCTAAGGTTCAAACGATCAGCTGCATCATGAGTTATATAGTTTGTATCCGATGCCAGGTCGATCAAAGTCCCAACTTTTTGTCCTGCATTGGCCGTGACCTCTAAGAGCATCATGATGACTGGCCACTCCACTATTCCATTCTCTGCTAGAAGACTGGGTTGGTTGGACACAAGAGAGGTTCTGGCTATAGTGTTGCAAAAGGCATTGCAACACTTCTCTGCAAGTTCAGGTGAGAGACTTTTAATGAACTCTTCTTGGGCTTGGGTATAACGCTCTCTTGTGTCACCTCCCACTTTGCTGTTATTGGACCTCTGGACGACATTCCCTTTGGATGTACCAGCTCTCGGGCAGAGGTAATAGTGGTGTTCTGCAGCACGCTGTTCTATGCAGTCTGGCCTCCTGCACAGAAACTCTGATTTACAATAGTCACCTTCCTTGTGAATCTCCAGGCATCTTTTGCAGGCTCCCAGCTTCCTGACAGCATCTCTTTTCTCTGACAGCTTAAGCGTGCGAAACTTTTGGCAGAAATATAGCCTTTTCTTATGCTTGCAGTCTCCGCAGACCACACATCCTTGAGCCTGGTCGCTTAGTTGGGTGGAGGTTCTGGTTCGAGCTTGCCGAGGTTCAGATTTCGGTTTTGGTTCCTCCTCTCTCAGTTGGTCCAGCTTCTCATAGATGGCTTCTTGACCTTGAAGAAACTTGTGGAGGTAGTCAAATCGCTTGTCTTCTTCAGCTTCATCACCTTTGCCAGCTACATGAAGAAGCCATTCCTTCTTCAGGCCATCAGGAAGTTTACTCTCTATTGTCTTTGTTACAAGAGGGTTCTTTATAGCACCGGTCTTGCCAAGCTCGTTCAGATCGACCAGGGCTTTTTCTACTGATTGGATGAGCTCAACAATCCTCCTGGGCTGGTTACCTTTAACTGCTTGGAGTCTTTGGAGCTCTTCTACTATCTCAAGGGCTATAGTTGTCTTATTTCCAAAGCGATTCTCCAAGACCCGGAAAACCTCCTCAGCAGTTGTGTAAGTTGTCAGGTGAAGGTCTCGTATGGTCTTCTCATCCACACTGTCGAGAAGTTGGAACTTTTTAACCTCTCTGGATCCAGTAGGTTCTCCCTGCATCTGGAGCGCTTCCCAGTCTTTTTTCCACCGGTGAAACTCTCGGCGGATGCCAGAAAACTTTGGGAGGGCAGCAGGCTTTAATTTAATTGCTGGTGTGGCCACAGAACTGTTTGAAGTAGTACTCAATCTGCTGGTTTCTCCTCTAACGTGTGCCCCTGTAAAGTCTGCTTGTCTTAATGTGAGATTTGGCAGGATAGTTTCAAGGTCTTTGATACGACTCTGGAAATGTTGTTGCTCTGCTGGGGGGGCCCAGCACTTCCAATGTTTATGCACCTCCTTTGCAGCCTTCACAAGTTTCTCTAGTTGTCCGATCATGAAGAGATATGCATCTGGGTTTTTACTTGAGTCCACAGCTCCCACGTTTTCTGCTTGCGACTCTGCTGTTGTAATTGCTTGTGTCAGTTCATATTCCACGAAATTGGCCCACAATGTCTTTTGTATGAGGTCCTTTAGCTCTTGCAGTTTTTTCTCACACTCATTTGCTGTTTTGACCAAGTCAGACTTCTGCTGCTCGCTCAACTCCTCTGCATCAGAGTTTTCTTCAATACATTGCCCCTCTACATCATCGTTGGCTTCCAGGACTTTGCCAGCTTCTGCAGTGAGCTTCCTAAAATTGTCTCTGAGCTCCTCTTCTGACATCATTGTATGCATTCGTAGCACATTATTGGCCAGACGGGAAAACTGACGCTTCGCTGATGTCCTTGCGGTCTTTAGCTGCTCCACCAGTAATGAATCAGCCATTTCAATCACAGCAGCAGGCGGGAACAGTCTTTACTTGTCTCCCTGGACACGTGTGGTCACTTTTCTGGTCCTTTTCCAGTCTTGAACCACGGTTTTTCACTGTCAAGTTTTGACCTCTTTCTTGTGCAATTCCCCACTTGAAAAGGACAATCCCTCCACATGAAGATTTTAACTGGATTTCACTCAATAAACAGCCATAGAATCAGTTGTTTGTCTTTTATTTACCATTCTTTGGTTGGCAGTAAACAGGTGAAAAACCATTCTTTGGTTGGCAGTAAACAGGTGAAAAACCTCAAAAAAGAGATGACAAATACAAGTGATTATTTGAGTTGACAGCCTAATTAAATACACAAAATTATCCACATCCACCTCAGAAACACATTTCTGCCATTATCAAATACAAGGTTTCCACTGTTAAGCAAATGTTTCCCAAAATAGAAACCCACCATTTTTAATCAAATGAGCAGAATCAGTACACTTTTATCCAAATTTGCATTTTAGCCAAACACATTCAAAATACCTCTAGTAGCAAAAAACCACACTTATTTTCTAATCAGCAGTTAAGCAGACAAATCCTACATCTTTTAGCCAAAGATTTTCCAGACTATACATTTGTTACTGAATTAAGAACTTGGTTTACTAAGATTTCTACAAAGTTTAACTTACTTTTAACCATTTCAAACAAGTTCTATCAACAATGAATTTGGCTCTTCTTACTTTATACCCCACACACAACATTTGAAGTTATAAATACCACTGCAAAAGTCCTATCAAAGTTAAGAGTTAAGTCTGTGTTTTCCAGAGTATCATTAGCAGTGCACTGCTTAACTTCTTGAGAATACAGGGGGTGCTATTTTCCCATTAGCATAATTTGCTCTACAGATTAATGTCCTCTTATTCAATTATTGCTCTTACTACATGCATATAAATAATACCATTGGAAAGAAAACAATCTCTAGTTTCTAAAACCGTTTCAATTTTGTCTCTGAGTGATACAGAAGTCATTTCACAGCACTTTCCATGACCAAGAACATAAAATCAAGATGTGTTATGCTGGCTTCAAAGCTCTGCCTATATATGGTCGTGCCCCCTATGACCCGAAACACACCTCATTCGCCTTCCTCTGGGTGTCAAGAGGACGTCAGAGGAGAAATTCTTTGTTTATCTGGTACTGACGTGAAATAAGACCTATTTCTTTGGCGTGACCGACAACTTCCGGTTTGCTGATTCGCACGAGTTGGAGCTGCGATTGTGTACTGTTTTGCTGGCGTTATGGATGAAAACTATCTCCGTGTCGAATTTTGTTTGATACATGTGACCATATCAACGTAATGTATGTTTTTTCAATATAGTTTAATCAGATTATTTGAATTTTTTTGGGAGTTTTGCGGTGTTCCGTTGTCACAATTTATTTACATTTGAGAGATCTGTGCCACTCGACCGGTACCTGTGCTAAATGGAGTGGGAAAGGAAGATTTCTGAACGGAACCAACGACTCATCTTGACAAAGGACACTTTGATCAACATTCTGATGAAAGATCAGCCATAGTAAGACCCAATTTACGATGTTATATCATATCTGTTGTGCATGTGAACTGGCCGTGGGCGCCTAGCCGAATCTGCCTGGTATAGCTATGCTAATTTAGCGCTACATTTTGTTTTCGTTATAAAACATTTAATAAATCTGAAATATTGTTTGGATTCACCAGATGTTGGGCTTTCAATATCTGTACGCTGTGTATTTTTCTGAAATGTTTTAAGATGAGTAATTCGTTATATGACGTTGGTCTCTGTAATTGTTCTGGCTGGGTCAGCACTATTTCAGATTGCAGCTGCAATGTAGAACTGTGATTTATACCTGAAAAATGCACATTTTTCCCAAAAAAAACTATGCTATACCATAAATATGTTATCAGACTGTCATATTATGAAGTTGTTTCTTGGTTAGTGGCTATATATATTTTTATTTAGTCGAATTAGTGATAGCTACTGACGCAGGAAAAAGCTGTTGGGAGTAAAAAAATTGTGTCCTTTGCTAACGTGGTTAGCTAATAGATTTACATATTGTGTCTTCCCTGTAAAACATTTTAAAAATCTGAAATGGTGGATTTATTCACAAGATCTGTATCTTTCATTAGGTGGCTTGGACTTGTGATTTAATGATATTTAGATGCTACTATTTAATTGTGACGCTATGCTAGCGATGCTAATCAGTGTGGGGGGGGTGGGGGGTGATCCCGGATCCGGGGTTGAGGCTCGTTAGAGGTTAAGTCAGTCTAACAAAACATGGCCAATATGGCGCTTACCGGCTGTCTTTCACAGTTTTGTGGAGGGCTTGGACTTGCACAGTCACCTTGATCACATAGATGAAGTTTCCTTGGTCTTGTGGTGCTATAAATGCTCCTTTCACTGCGGTCTAAAGACAACAGCAGAGCCAGGTGCTGGCACGCCCAGATTGCCTGGAAGATTTGTTCCACCTGGTTCACCACTGATTGAAGGAGGAGGAGTTTCACCACTGAGTAGCTCCCAGGCAGTTTGTCAGCACATCTACTGTCTCTATTATATTATGACAGACCAGCTAGATCTAATGTCTCTATTATATTATGGCAGACCAGCTAGATCTAATGTCTCTATTACATGATGACAGACCAGCTAGATCTAATGTCTCTATTATATAATGACAGACCAGCTAGATCTACTACCTCTATTATATTATGACAGACCAGCTAGATCTACAGTATCTATTATATTATGACAGGCCAGCTAGATCTACTGTCTCTATTATATTATGACAGACAAGCTAGATCTAATGTCTCTATTATATTATGACAGACCAGCTAGATCTACAGTATCTATTATAGTATGACAGGCCAGCTAGATCTACTGTCTCTATTATATTATGACAGACCAGCTAGATCTAATGTCTCTATTACATTATGACAGACCAGCTAGATTGAATGTCTCTATTACATTATGACAGACCAGCTAGATCTAGTGTCTCTATTATATTATGACAGACCAGCTAGATCTACTGTCTCTATTATATAATGACAGACCAGCTAGATCTAATGTCTCTATTATATTATGACAGACCAGCTAGATCTACTACCTCTATTATATTATGACAGAACAGCTAGATCTACAGTATCTAATATATTATGACAGACCAGCTAGATCTACTGTCTCTATTATATTATGACAGACCAGCTAGATCTACTGTCTCTATTATATTATGACAGACCAGCTAGATATACTGTCTCTATTATATTATGACAGACCAGCTAGATCTAATGTCTCTATTATATTATGACAGACCAGCTAGATCTACAGTATCTATTATAGTATGACAGGCCAGCTAGATCTACTGTCTCTATTATATTATGACAGACAGGCTAGATCTAATGTCTCTATTACATTATGACAGACCAGCTAGATCGAATGTCTCTATTACATTATGACAGACCAGCTAGATCTAATGTCTCTATTATATTATGACAGACCAGCTAGATCTACTGTCTTTATTATATTATGACAGAGTGGCTAGATGTACAGTATCTATTATATTATGACAGACCAGCTAGATCTAATGTCTATATTATATTATGACAGACCAGCTAGATCTACTGTATCTATTATATTATGACAGACCAGCTAGATATACTGTCTCTATTATATTATGACAGACCAGCTAGATCTAATGTCTCTATTATATTATGACAGACCAGCTAGATCTACAGTATCTATTATATTATGACAGGCCAGCTAGATCTACTGTCTCTATTAAATTGTGACAGACCAGCTAGATATACTGTCTCTATTATATTATGACAGACCAGCTAGATATATTGTCTCTATTATATTATGACAGACCAGCTAGATATACTGTCTCTATTACATTATGACAGACCAGCTAGATCTAATGTCTCTATTATATTATGACAGACCAGCTAGTTCTACTGTCTCTATTATATTATGACAGACCAGCTCGATATACTGTCTCTATTATATTATGACAGACCAGCTAGATCTAATGTCTCTATTACATTATGGCAGACCAGCTAGATCTAATGTCTCTATTATATTATGACAGACCAGCTAGATCTACTGTCTCTATTATATAATGACAGACCAGCTAGATCTAATGTCTCTATTATATTATGACAGACCAGCTAGATCTACTGTCTCTATTATATAATGACACACCAGCTAGATCTACTGCCTCTATTATATTATGACAGACCAGCTAGATCTAATGTCTCTATTATATTATGACAGACCAGCTGGATCTACTGTCTCTATTATATTATGACAGACCAGCTAGATATACTGTCTCTATTTTATCATGACAGTCCAGCTAGATCTACAGTATCTATTATATTATGACAGGCCAGCTAGATCTACTGTCTCTATTATATTATGACAGACCAGCTAGATCTAATGTCTCTATTACATTATGACAGACCAGCAAGATCTAATGTCTCTATTATATTATGACAGACCAGCTAGATATACTGTCTCTATTATATTATGACAGACCAGCTAGATCTAATGTCTCTATTACATTATGACAGACCAGCTAGATCTACTGTCTCTATTATATTATGACAGACCAGCTAGATCTAATGTCTCTATTATATTATGGCAGACCAGCTAGATCTAATGTCTCTATTACATGATGACAGACCAGCTAGATCTAATGTCTCTATTATATAATGACAGACCAGCTAGATCTACTACCTCTATTATATTATGACAGACCAGCTAGATCTACAGTATCTATTATATTATGACAGGCCAGCTAGATCTAATGTCTCTATTATATTATGACAGACCAGCTAGATCTACAGCATCTATTATAGTATGACAGGCCAGCTAGATCTACTGTCTCTATTATATTATGACAGACCAGCTAGATCTAATGTCTCTATTACATTATGACAGACCAGCTAGATTGAATGTCTCTATTACATTATGAAAGACCAGCTAGATCTAGTGTCTCTATTATATTATGACAGACCAGCTAGATCTACTGTCTCTATTATATAATGACAGACCAGCTAGATCTAATGTCTCTATTATATTATGACAGACCAGCTAGATCTACTACCTCTATTATATTATGACAGAACAGCTAGATCTACAGTATCTAATATATTATGACAGACCAGCTAGATCTACTGTCTCTATTATATTATGACAGACCAGCTAGATCTACTGTCTCTATTATATTATGACAGACCAGCTAGATATACTGTCTCTATTATATTATGACAGACCAGCTAGATCTAATGTCTCTATTATATTATGACAGACCAGCTAGATCTACAGTATCTATTATAGTATGACAGGCCAGCTAGATCTACTGTCTCTATTATATTATGACAGACAGGCTAGATCTAATGTCTCTATTACATTATGACAGACCAGCTAGATCGAATGTCTCTATTACATTATGACAGACCAGCTAGATCTAATGTCTCTATTATATTATGACAGACCAGCTAGATCTACTGTCTTTATTATATTATGACAGAGTGGCTAGATGTACAGTATCTATTATATTATGACAGACCAGCTAGATCTAATGTCTATATTATATTATGACAGACCAGCTAGATCTACTGTATCTATTATATTATGACAGACCAGCTAGATATACTGTCTCTATTATATTATGACAGACCAGCTAGATCTAATGTCTCTATTATATTATGACAGACCAGCTAGATCTACAGTATCTATTATATTATGACAGGCCAGCTAGATCTACTGTCTCTATTAAATTGTGACAGACCAGCTAGATATACTGTCTCTATTATATTATGACAGACCAGCTAGATATATTGTCTCTATTATATTATGACAGACCAGCTAGATATACTGTCTCTATTACATTATGACAGACCAGCTAGATCTAATGTCTCTATTATATTATGACAGACCAGCTAGTTCTACTGTCTCTATTATATTATGACAGACCAGCTCGATATACTGTCTCTATTATATTATGACAGACCAGCTAGATCTAATGTCTCTATTACATTATGGCAGACCAGCTAGATCTAATGTCTCTATTATATTATGACAGACCAGCTAGATCTACTGTCTCTATTATATAATGACAGACCAGCTAGATCTAATGTCTCTATTATATTATGACAGACCAGCTAGATCTACTGTCTCTATTATATAATGACACACCAGCTAGATCTACTGCCTCTATTATATTATGACAGACCAGCTAGATCTAATGTCTCTATTATATTATGACAGACCAGCTGGATCTACTGTCTCTATTATATTATGACAGACCAGCTAGATATACTGTCTCTATTTTATCATGACAGTCCAGCTAGATCTACAGTATCTATTATATTATGACAGGCCAGCTAGATCTACTGTCTCTATTATATTATGACAGACCAGCTAGATCTAATGTCTCTATTACATTATGACAGACCAGCAAGATCTAATGTCTCTATTATATTATGACAGACCAGCTAGATATACTGTCTCTATTATATTATGACAGACCAGCTAGATCTAATGTCTCTATTACATTATGACAGACCAGCTAGATCTACTGTCTCTATTATATTATGACAGACCAGCTAGATCTAATGTCTCTATTATATTATGACAGACCAGCTAGATCTAATGTCTCTATTACATGATGACAGACCAGCTAGATCTAATGTCTCTATAATATAATGACAGACCAGCTAGATCTACTACCTCTATTATATTATGACAGACCAGCTAGATCTACAGTATCTATTATATTATGACAGGCCAGCTAGATCTACTGTCTCTATTATATTATGACAGACAAGCTAGATCTAATGTCTCTATTATATTATGACAGACCAGCTAGATCTACAGTATCTATTATAGTATGACAGGGCAGCTAGATCTACTGTCTCTATTATATTATGACAGACCAGCTAGATCTAATGTCTCTATTACATTATGACAGAACAGCTAGATTGAATGTCTCTATTACATTATGAAAGACCAGCTAGATCTAGTTTCTCTATTATATTATGACAGACCAGCTAGATCTACTGTCTCTATTATATAATGACAGACCAGCTAGATCTAATGTCTCTATTATATTATGACAGACCAGCTAGATCTACTACCTCTATTATATTATGACAGAACAGCTAGATCTACAGTATCTATTATATTATGACAGGCCAGCTAGATCTACTGTCTCTATTATATTATGACAGACCAGCTAGATCTAATGTCTCTATTACATTATGACAGACCAGCTAGATCTAATGTCTCTATTATATTATGACAGACAAGCTAGATATACTGTCTCTATTATATTATAACAGACCAGCTAGATCTAATGTCTCTATTACATTATGACAGACCAGCTAGATCTACTGTCTCTATTATATAATGACAGACCAGCTAGATCTACTGTCTCTATTATATTATGACAGACCAGCTAGATCTAATGTCTCTATTTTATTATGACAGACCAGCTAGATCTACTGTCTCTATTATATTATGACAGACCAGCTAGATATACTGTCTCTATTATATTATGACAGACCAGCTAGATCTACTGTCTCTATTATATTATGACAGACCAGCTAGATCTAATGTCTCTATTATATTATGACAGACCAGCTAGATCTACAGTATCTATTATAGTATGACAGGCCAGCTAGATCTACTGTCTCTATTATATTATGACAGACCAGCTAGATCTAATGTCTCTATTACATTATGACAGACCAGCTAGATCGAATGTCTCTATTACATTATGACAGACCAGCTAGATCTAGTGTCTCTATTATATTATGACAGACCAGCTAGATCTACTGTCTCTATTATATAATGACAGACCAGCTAGATCTACTTCCTCTATTATATTATGACAGACCAGCTAGATCTACTGTCTCTATTATATTATGACAGACCAGCTAGATATACTGTCTCTATTATATTATGACAGACCAGCTAGATCTAATGTCTCTATTACATTATGACAGACCAGCTAGATCTAATGTCTCTATTACATTATGACAGACCAGCTAGATCTAATGTCTCTATTATATTATGACAGACCAGCAAGATCTACTGTCTCTATTATATTATGACAGACCAGCTAGATATACTGTCTCTATTATATTATGACAGAGCAGCTAGATCTAATGTCTCTATTACATTATGGCAGACCAGCTAGATCTAATGTCTCTATTATATTATGACAGACCAGCTAGATCTACTGTCTCTATTACATTATGACAGACCAGCTAGATCTAATGTCTCTATTTTATTATGACAGACCAGCTAGATCTAAAGTATCTATTATATTATGACAGGCCAGCTAGATCTACTGGCTATATTATATTATGACAGACCAGCTAGATCTAATGTCTCTATTACATTATGACAGACCAGCTAGATCTAATGTCTCTATTATATAATGACAGACCAGCTAGATCTACTACCTCTATTATATTATGACAGACCAGCTAGATCTACAGTATCTATTATATTATGACAGGCCAGCTAGATCTACTGTCTCTATTATATTATGACAGACCAGCTAGATCTAATGTCTCTATTACATTATGACAGACCAGCTAGATCTAATGTCTCTATTATATTATGACAGACAAGCTAGATATACTGTCTCTATTATATTATGACAGACCAGCTAGATCTAATGTCTCTATTACATTATGAGAGACCAGCTAGATATATCTAAGTTTCTTTAGATTATCGACAGACCAGCTAGATCTACTGTCTCTATTATATTATGACAGAACCAAGCTAGATCTAATGTCTCTATTTTACATTATGACAGACCAGCCTAGATCTACTGTCTCTATTATATTATGACAGACCAGCTAGATTCTAACTGTCTCTATTATATTATGGACAGACCAGCTAGGATCGAATGTTCTCATTACATTATGACAGACCAGCTAGATCTAATGTTATATATATTATGACAGACAAGTAGATCTACTGTCTCTATGATTATTATGACAGACCAGCTAGATATACTGTCTCCTATTACTATATGACAGACCAGCTAGAACTACTGTCTTCTATTATTTTATGAAAGACCAGCTAGATCTACAGATCTATTATAGTATTTGACAGGCCAGCTAGATTACTGTCCCTATTATATATGAAAGACAGGCTAGATTAAGCTCTAGACATTATGACAGACCAGCTAGATCGAATGTCTCTATAATTATGACAGACAGCTAGATTATAAGTCTTATTTTAATGACAGACCAGCTAGATCTACTGTCTTTATTATATTATGACAGAGCAGCTAGATGTACAGTATCTATTATTTTATGACAGACCAGCTAGATATACTGTCTCTATTATTTTATGACAGACCAGCTAGATATACTGTCTCTATTATATTATGACACGACCAGATAAGAATATTCTCTATTATATATGACAGACCAGCTAGATATATGTCTCTATTATATTATGACAGACCA
>NW_024060594.1:0-22951 GCF_016432855.1 Salvelinus namaycush | reverse complement strand
AAAGGTCACATAGCGGTTACCGCTCCAGCCTCAGTAAAGGTTACCTTAGCTGTCTCTCTCTCTAGCCTCAGTAAAGGTCACCTTAGCTGTCTCTCTCTCTAGCCTCAGTAAAGGTCACCTTAGCTTCCTCTCTCTCTAGCCTCAGTAAAGGTCACCTTAGCTGTCTCTCTCTCTAGCCTCAGTTAAGGTCACCTTAGCTGTCTCTCCCTCTAGCCTCAGGAAAGGTCACCTTAGCTGTCTCTCCCTCTAGCCTCAGTAAAGGTCACCTTAGCTGTCTTTCTCTCTAGCCTCAGTAAAGGTCACATAGCGGTTACCGCTCCAGCCTCAGTAAAGGTTACCTTAGCTGTCTCTCTCTCTAGCCTCAGTAAAGGTCACCTTAGCTGTCTCTCTCTCTAGCCTCAGTAAAGGTCACCTTAGCTGTCTTTCTCTCTAGCCTCAGTAAAGGTCACCTAAGCTGTCTCTCTCTCTAGCCTCAGCAAAGTTCACCTTAGATGTCTCTCTCTCCAGACTCAGTAAAGGTCACCTTAGCTGTCTCTCTCTCTAGCCTCCGTAAAGGTCACCTTAGCTGTCTCTCTCTCTAGCCTCAGTAAAGGTCACCTTAGCTGTCTCTCCCTCTAGCCTCAGTAAAGGTCACCTTAGCTGTCTTTCTCTCTAGCCTCAGTAAAGGTCACATAGCGGTTACCGCTCCAGCCTCAGTAAAGGTTACCTTAGCTGTCACCGCTCCAGCCTCAGTAAAGTTCACTTTAGCTGTCTCTCTCTCTAGCCTCAGTAAAGGTCACCTTAGCTGTCTCTCCCTCTATCCTCAGTATAGGTCACTTAGCTGTCACCGCTCCAGCCTCAGTAAAGGTCACCTTAGCTGTCTCTCTCTCTAGCCTCAGTAAAGGTCGCCTTAGCTGTCTCTCCCTCTAGTCTCAGTAAAGCTCACCTTAGCTTCCTCTCTCTCTAGCCTCAGTAAAGGTCACCTTAGCTGTCTCTCTCTCTCTAGCCTCAGTAAAGGTCACCTTAGCTGTCTCTCCCTCCAGCCTCAGGATTATTGATCTGATGGGGGGAGGATTATTAATCTGATGAAGGGAGGATAATTTATCTGATGCAAGGAGGATTATTGATCTGATGAAGGGAGGATTATTAATCTGATGAAGGAAGGATAATTGATCTGATGAAGGGAGGATAGTTGATCTGATGCAGGGAGGATTGTTGATCGGATGGAGGGAAGATTATTGATATGATGGATGGAGGATTATTGATCTGATGGATGGAGGGATATTGATCTGATTGACAATTTTTTATCTAATGAGGATTATTGTTCTGATGGAGGGAGGATTATTGATTGGATGGATGGAGGATTATTGATCTGATGCAGGGAGGATTATTGATCTGATGGTTGGAGGATTATTGATCTGATGCAGGGAGGGTTGTTGATCTAATGAGGATTATTGATCTGATTGACGATTATTGATCTAATGAGGATTATTAATCTGATGAAGGGAGGATTATTGATCTAATTGACGATTATTGATCTAATAAGGGTTATTGATCTGATTGACGATTATTGCTCTAATGAGGATTATTGATCTGATGCAGGGAGGATTATTGATCTGATGGATTGGCCAAATCAACAATTGTTAATGGTAATGTGATATTATCATTGACTAAATCCAGTACATATTCTCCAGATCATAGTAGTGTATACCTTACAGTGAATATATTTGGCTCTTTAATTAATTATTTCATGCAGAAGAGTAAAGATGAACATTTACTAAACCCCAGACTGTGGTACAGTACTATACAAACATACTATGTTTTCCTCTTTTTAATTAATTATTTCACCCAGAAGGGATTTTGTTTAACATTTTTGTCACGCCCTGATCTGTTTCACCTGTCTTTGTGCTCGTCTCCACCCCCCTCCAGGTGTCGCCCATCTTCCCCATTATCCCCAGTGTATTTATACCTGTGTTCTCTGTTTGTCTGTTGCCAGTTTGTCTTGTTTGTCAAGCTTACCAGCGTTTGTCCTGTCAGCTCCTGTCTTTTCCCAGCCTCTATTTTTTCTCGCCCTCCTGGTTTTTGACCCTTGCCTGTTCGGACCCTGAACCCGCCCGCCTGACCACTCTGCCTGCCCCCGACCTTGAGCCTGCCTGCCATCCTGTACCCATTGCCCCTTTTTGGATTGCCGACCTCTGCCTGACCTGACCCTGAGCCTGCCTTGCCGTCCTGTTGCTGTAATAAACATTGTTACTTCGACACGGTCTGCATCTGGGTCTTACCTTTATCCTGATAATTATGTCAGGTACAGTATATCATTGTTGAGTTTGATATTTCATAAAACACAAGAGGGTATGTAGAACTGACCAATACTGTGTAGGATGTAATAAACGACCATGACAAACAGCTAAACAAAGTCCCCTGTCATGATAGTGCCTCTCAGCCATCATCTGGATAACATGTCTAACACATTACAAATAACGTATACAATATGTCTTTGGAATGGAATGACATAGTAAAGACTTAAGGTATACTGTATGAAGTATATCATAAGTCTTTAGTAAGTCCTTCCGTTTGTGGGATTAAATTCTGTCTACAATACATTCATCCCAGGACTAACCCTAACCCTAACCCCTCCCGATGGAATTGAAAAGGATTGTCCGTAATGTATCTACACATGATGACCTCTAACCCTAACCCTAATCTAGACATGATGACCTCTAACCCTAATCTACACATGATGACCTCTAACCCTAATCTACACGTGGCACACGTCTACATGTGACGTCCTCTAACCCTAACCCTAATCTAGACATGATGACCTCTAACCCTAATCTACACGTGGCACACGTCTACATATGACGTCCTCTAACCCTAACCTTATTGTAGATGTAACGTCCTCTAACCCTAACCCTAATCTACACATGACGTCCTCTAACTCTAATCTAGACATGATGTCCTCTAATCCTAACCCTAATCTAGACATGATGTCCTCTAATCCTAACCCTAATCTAGACATGATGTCGTCTAACCCTAACCCTAATCTAGACATGATGTCCTCTAACCCTAACCCTAATCTAGACATGATGTCCTCTAATCCTAATCTAGACATGATGTCCTCTAACCCTAACCCTAATCTAGACATGATGTCCTCTAACCCTAACCCTAATCTAGACATGATGTCCTCTAACCCTAACCCTAATCTAGACATGATGTCCTCTAATCATAACCCTAATCTAGACATGATGTCCTCTAATCCTAACCCTAATCTAGACATGATGTCCTCTAACCCTAACCCTAATCTAGACATTATGTCCTCTAACCCTAACCCTAATCTAGACATGATGTCCTCTAATCATAACCCTAATCTAGACATGATGTCCTCTAATCCTAACCCTAATCTAGACATGATGTCCTCTAATCATAACCCTAATCTAGACATGATGTCCTCCAATCATAACCCTAATCTAGACATGATGTCCTCTAACCCTAACCCTAATCTAGACATGATGTCCTCTAATCATAACCCTAATCTAGACATGATGTCCTCTAATCCTAACCCTAATCTAGACATTATGTCCTCTAACCCTAACCCTAATCTAGACATGATGTCCTCTTACCCTAACCCTAATCTAGACATGATGTCCTCTAACCCTAACCCTAATCTAGACATGATGTCCTCTAACCCTAACCCTAATCTAGACATGATGTCCTCTAATCCTAACCCTAATCTAGACATGATGTCCTCTAACCCTAACCCTAATCTAGACATGATGTCCTCTAATCATAACCCTAATCTAGACATGATGTCCTCTTACCCTAACCCTAATCTAGACATGATGTCCTCTAACCCTAACCCTAATCTAGACATGATGTCCTCTAACCCTAACCCTAATCTAGACATGATGTCCTCTAATCATAACCCTAATCTAGACATGATGTTCTCTAATCATAACCCTAATCTAGACATGATGTCCTCTAACCCTAACCCTAATCTAGACATAATGTCCTCTAACCCTAACCCTAATCTAGACATGATGTCCTCTAACCCTAACCCTAATCTAGACATGATGTCCTCTAACCCTAACCCTAATCTAGACATGATGTCCTCTAATCATAACCCTAATCTAGACATGATGTTCTCTAATCATAACCCTAATCTTGACATGATGTCCTCTAATCATAACCCTAATCTAGACATGATGTTCTCTAACACTAACCCTTGTCTAGACATGATGTCCTCTAACCTTAACCCTAATCTAGACATGATATCTTCTAACCCTAATCTAGACATGATATCTTCTAATCCTAATCTAGACATGATGTCCTCTAACCCTAACCCTAATCTAGACATGATGTCCTCTAACCCTAACCCTAATCTAGACATGATGTCCTCTAATCCTAACCCTAATCTAGACATGATGTCCTCTAACCCTAACCCTAATCTAGACATGATGTCCTCTAATCATAACCCTAATCTAGACATGATGTCCTCTAACCCTAACCCTAATCTAGACATTATGTCCTCTAACCCTAACCCTAATCTAGACATGATGTCCTCTAATCCTAACCCTAATCTAGACATGATGTCCTCTAATCATAACCCTAATCTAGACATGATGTCCTCCAATCATAACCCTAATCTAGACATGATGTCCTCTAACCCTAACCCTAATCTAGACATGATGTCCTCTAATCCTAACCCTAATCTAGACATGATGTCCTCTAACACTAACCCTAATCTAGACATTATGTCCTCTAACCCTAACCCTAATCTAGACATGATGTCTTCTAACCCTAACCCTATTGGTCATGTGACGTCCTCTAACCCTAACCCTATCGTAGATGTGACGATATCTTGTCCTGCTCATTCCTTCTGTTCTCAAGCGACTAGTCTCATCACTGCTGCTCTCTTGCTTAGGGAAAACAACACACATACACTGGTTAAGACATCAACCCTGTGGCTTCCCCTCATTGGCCAGTCAATTACTCATGGCGAGTTCAACATGAGGCCAGGTCAACATGAGGCCAGTTCAACATAAGGCCAGTTCAACATGAGGCCAGTTCAACATGAGGCCATGTCAACATGAGGCCAGGTCAACATGAGGCCAGTTCAACATGAGGCCAGTTCAACATGAGGCCAGGTCAACATGAGGCCAGAACAACATGAGGCCAGGTCAACATGAGGCCAGTACAACATGAGGCCAGGTCAACATGAGGCCAGGTCAACATGAGGCCAGGTCAACATGAGGCCAGTTCAACATGAGGCCAGGTCAACATGAGGCCAGGTCAACATGAGGCCAGTTCAACATGAGGCCAGGTCAACATGTGGCCAGGTCAACATGAGGCCAGTACAACATGAGGCCAGTTCAACACGAGGCCAGGTCAACATGTGGCCAGTTCAACATGAGGCCAGTTCAACATGAGGCCAGTTCAACATGAGGCCAGTTCAACATGAGGCCAGGTCAACATGATGCCAGGTCACCATGAGGCCAGGTCAACATGAGGCCAGGTCAACATGAGGCCAGTACAACATGAGGCCAGGTCAACATGAGGCCAGTTCAACATGAGGCCAGGTCAACATGAGGCCAGTTCAACATGTGGCCAGGTCAACATGTGGCCAGGTCAACATGAGGCCAGGTCAACATGAGGCCAGTTCAACATGAGGCCAGGTCAAAATAACAATTCCAGTGTGTATTGAAATAGACTTTCTCAGAATGAGATAAAGGGTCAGGTTGTTTGGTGTGTGTGTGTGTGTGTGTGTGCGTGCATGTGGGCGTGTGAATGTGTGTGTGTGTGTGCGTGCGTGTGTACTTGTGTGGTCCTGTAACTGAGTACGTGTGTGTCCGCTGTGTCTGAGGTGACAGAAATAGCAGATACTTCCTCACTCTAGCCCAACCAATCACAGAGGAGGAACATAGAATGATTACCATGGCAACCCGATCCTCAAACAGACTCCCATTCGCTCTCTCTCACTCTCACTCCCTTCCTCTCTCTCTCTTTCTGTCTTTCTCAAATCACATGCGCCAAATACAACAAGTGTAGACTTTAACGTGAAATGCTTACCAACGATGCAGTTAAACAAGAACAAGTTAAATAGTAACACAAGAGGAATCAAATACACAAGAATGATGCTATATACACCTACGATTGTAAACTGTCATGGTCAAAACATATAGAGTCAATGAGTGTAAAGATGGGTAGAGGTCTGTCCGTAATAAAGAGATCTGAGTTCTGCCACACTCCGAAAAGCAAGTCCTTCAGGCTCTAGTTTTATCTTACCTTGATTATTGTTCAGTCGTGGTCAAGTGCTGCAAGGAAAAACCTAAACTCAGCAAATAAAGAAATCCCTTTTTCAGGACCCTGTCTTTCAAAGATAATTCGTAAAAATCCAAATAACTTCACAGATCTTCATTGTAAAGGGTTTACACATGGAACCATAAACAATGAATGAACATGCACCTGTGGAACGGTCGTTAAGACACTAACAGCTTACAGACGGTAGGCAATTAAGGTCACAGTTATGAAAACTTAGAACACTAAAGAGGCCTTTCTGCTGACTCTGAAAAACACCAAAAGAAAGATGCCCAGGGTCCCTGCTCATCTGCGTGAACGTGCCTTAGGCATGCTGCAAGGAGGCATGAGGACTGCAGATGTGGCCAGGGCAATAAATAGCAATGTCCGTACTGTGAGACGCCTAAGACAGCGCTACAGGGAGACAGGACGGACAGCTGATCGTCCTCACAGTGGCAGACCACGTGTAACAACACCTGCATCAGATCGGTACATCCGAACATCACACATGCGGGACAGGTACAGGATGGCAACAACAACTGCCCGAGTTACACCAGGAACGCACAATCCCTCTATCAGTGCTCAGACTGTCCGCAATAGGCTGAGAGAGGCTGGACTGAGGGCTTGTAGGCCTGTTGTAAGGCAGGTCCTCACCAGACATCACCGGCAACAACGTTGCCTGTGGGCACAAACCCACCGTCGCTGGACCAGACAGGACTGGCAAAAAGTGCTCTTCACTGACGAGTCGCGGTTTTGATTAGCGTTTATTGTCGAAGGAATGAGCGTTACACTGAGGCCTGTACTCTGGAGCGGGATCGATTTGGAGGTGGAGAGTTCGTCATGGTCTAGGGCGGTGTGTCACAGCATCATCGGACTGAGCTTGTAGTCATTGCAGGCAATCTCAACGCTATGCGTTACAGGGAAGACATCCTCCTTCCTCATGTGGTACCCTTCCTGCAGGCTCATCCTGACATGACCCTCCAGCATGACAATGCCACCAGCCATACTGCTCTTTCTGTGCGTGATTTCCTGATAGACAGGAATGTCAGTGTTCTGCCATGGCCAGCGAAGAGCCCGGATCTCAATCCCATTGAGCACGTCTGGGACCTGTTGGATCGGAGGGTGAGGGCTAGGGCCATTCCCCCAGAAATGTCTGGGAACTTGCAGGTGCTTTGGTGGAAGAGTGGGGTAACATCTAACAAAAATAACTGCCAAATCTGGTGCAGTCCATGAGGAGGAGATGCACTGCAGTACTTAATGCAGCTGGTGGCCACACCAGATACTGACTGTTACTTTTGACCCCCCCCCCCCCCCCCCCCTTTGTTCAGGGACACATTATTCAATTTCTGTTAGTCACATGTCTGTGGAACTTGTTCAGTTTTTGTCTCAGTTGTTGAATCGTGTTATGTTCATACAAATATTTACACATGTTAAGTTTGCTGAAAATAAATGCAGTTGACAGTGAGAGGACGTTTCTTTTTTTGCTGAGTTTAGTTAAGCTGCAGCTGGTCCAGAACAGAGCGGCACGTCTTGCTCTTCATTATAATCTGAGGACTGATATAAATACTATGCATGCATCTCTCTTGACTAAGAGTTGAGGAGAGACTGACTACATCACTTCTTCTTTTTATAAGAAACATTAATGTGTTGAAAGTTCCAAAGCAACACCTCACGGCACAACGCCTCTCCCCTATTTGAGAGTTTGTGTGTACTGTTGTATTGATAAGTAGGCTATTTGTTCCTTTTTATAAATTGATATAGTCCTTGAGCTGTTCTTGTCTATTAGTGTTCTGTATTATGTCATGTTTTGTGTTCTGTTACCCCAGGAAGAGTAGCTGCTGCTTTCTCAAACAGCTAATGGGGATCCTGATAAAATACCAGATACCAAATAACAAAGTAGTGCAGCCTCCTCAGTGTTGGAAAGTCGTGGAGGGACACACAGATGATGTCACAGAGCCGATTGAGATCCCCTTGTAAACACAGAAAATGCCATAGCCCTCCCAGTCCACCAGGTACTGCCGGGAGTCTCGGATCCGATGAGCCTCCAAAAGACGCTGGACAGTGTAGGCCAGGCGACCATCAACAAGTCGAGGGGGCGGAGGGGCAGGTGGGGAGAGGGAAGGGACTGGTCCTTACCAGCTTGAGATGGGAGACATGGAAGGATGGACAGACCCTCATAGACCTGGGAAGCTGGAGACGATAGGTGACCAGGTTGATGCGACTCAGGATCTTGAATGGTCCTATGTAGCGTGGAGCGAGCTTCCGCAAGTCCACCTTTAAGGGAAGATCACGGGTGGACAGCCACACCCATTGACCCGGTCAGATTAGCCGAGCCTTCGGTGCCGGTTTGCCTGGTGTTGGTGTCGGGCAGAGGAGCGGAGCAAAGAGGATCACGCTCTGGACCAGGTGGGGCGACATCGTTGAATAAATGCCTCGGCTGATGGCACCCCCACTTCGGCCTCTTGTTCAGGAGAAAGGGAGGGGGGGGCGAACAGACACTCGAACGTTGACAGTCCAGTGGACGAGTTCGGCAGTGTGTTGTGAGCATACTCCACCCACACAAGGAACTTGCTCCAGCTGCTGGCCTGGGTGGAGACGAAATAGCGGAGGAACTTCTACAGATCCTGGTTGGCACGCTCAGTTTGCCCATTCGACTGTGGGTGGAACCCCGAGGAGAGACTCACCGATGCCCCTAACAGGGAGCAGAAGACTTTCCAATACCGTGCGACAAACTGGCGCACACGATCCGAGACAATGTCCTGGGGAAGTCCGTGTAGTCGAAAGGCATGGGTAATCATGAGATCAGCGGTTTATTTTTTATTTAAATGCATTCCAGGTGACTACCTCATGAAGCTGGTTGAGAGAATGCCAAGAGTGTGCAAAGCTGTCATCAAGGAAATGGGTGGCTACTTTGAAGAATCTCAAATATAATATATATTTTGATTTGTTTAACACTTTATTTGGTTACTACATTATTCCATATGTGTTATTTCATAGTTTTGATGTCTTCACTATTATTCTACAATGTAGAAAATAGTACAAATAAAGAAAAACCCTTGAATGAGTAGGTGTGTCCAAACTTTTGACTGGTACTGTGTATATAATACCAGTCATTAAAGGGACAGAGACATATAAAGAGCAATCAAACCTACAGTGTATAGCTCCTTATTAAAGGAATAGTCCGCCACTATTTCTGCGTTGAACTACTGTTGCCAGAGTTGCGAAACAGCTAATATTATCATTGACCATCGGGAGGCTTACCTCTGAATAGATTCTTTGTCATTATAACCCCTGGGTACAGTACTGTAGTATGACCATCATTACCCCTGGGTACAGTACTGTAGTATGACCATCATAACCCCTGGGTACAGTACTGTAGTATGACCATCATAACCCCTGGGTACAATACTGTAGTATGACCATTATAACCCCTGGGTACAGTACTGTAGTATGACCATTATAACCCCTGGGTACAGTATGTAGTATGACCATTATAACCCCTGGGTACAGTACTGTAGTATGACCATTATAACCCCTGGGTACAGTACTGTAGTATGACCATCATAACCCCTGGGTACAGTACTGTAGTATGACCATCATAACCCCTGGGTACAGTACTGTAGTATGACCATCATAACCCCTGGGTACAATACTGTAGTATGACCATCATAACCCCTGGGTACAATACTGTAGTATGACCATCATAACCCCTGGGTACAGTACTGTAGTATGACCATCATAACCCCTGGGTACAGTACTGTAGTATGACCATTATAACCCCTGGGTACAATACTGTATGTAGTATGACCATTATAACCCCTGGGTACAGTACTGTAGTATGACCATCATAACCCCTGGGTACAGTACTGTAGTATGACCATTATAACCCCTGGGTACAGTATGTAGTATGACCATTATAACCCCTGGGTACAGTACTGTAGTATGACCATCATAACCCCTGGGTACAGTACTGTAGTATGACCATCATAACCCCTGGGTACAGTACTGTAGTATGACCATCATAACCCCTGGGTACAATACTGTAGTATGACCATCATAACCCCTGGGTACAGTACTGTAGTATGACCATCATAACCCCTGGGTACAGTACTGTAGTATGACCATTATAACCCCTGGGTACAGTACTGTAGTATGACCATCATAACCCCTGGGTACAATACTGTATGTAGTATGACCATTATAACCCCTGGGTACAGTACTGTAGTATGACCATCATAACCCCTGGGTACAGTACTGTAGTATGACCATCATTACCCCTGGGTACAGTACTGTAGTATGACCATCATAACCCCTGGGTACAATACTGTAGTATGACCATCATAACCCCTGGGTACAGTACTGTAGTATGACCATCATAACCCCTGGGTACAATACTGTAGTATGACCATCATTACCCCTGGGTACAGTACTGTAGTATGACCATCATAACCCCTGGGTACAGTACTATAGTATGACCATCATAACCCCTGGGTACAATACTGTAGTATGACCATCCTAACCCCTGGGTACAATACTGTAGTATGACCATCATAACCCCTGGGTACAATACTGTAGTATGACCATCATAACCCCTGGGTACAATACTGTATGTAGTATGACCATCATAACCCCTGGGTACAATACTGTAGTATGACCATCATAACCCCTGGGTACAGTACTGTAGTATGACCATTATAACCCCTGGGTACAGTACTGTAGTATGACCATCATTACCCCTGGGTACAGTACTGTAGTATGACCATTATAACCCCTGGGTACAGTACTGTAGTATGACCATCATTACCCCTGGGTACAGTACTGTAGTATGACCATCATAACCCCTGGGTACAGTACTGTAGTATGACCATCATAACCCCTGGGTACAGTACTGTAGTATGACCATCATAACCCCTGGGTACAGTACTGTAGTATGACCAAATGCCTACTTAGATGATTTTGTGAGTGCCACTGTAAAACCATGGTTTACCAGTAGATGGCGGTGTTCGATCTCTGAATGAGTGACAAAGCCCTGGCAGAGAGAGCAAATGGGAGAGAAGAGGAGACAAAAAGGCTTCTTAACAGCTTCTACCACCAAGCCATAAGACAGCTGAACAGCTAATCAAATGGCTACCCAGAATATTTGCATTGACCCCCCCCCCCCTTTTTGTTTAGACTGCTGCTACTCTCTGTTTATTATCTATGCATAGTCACTTACCCCTACCTACATGTACATATTACTTCAATTACCTCGATTAACCTGTTCCCCCCACATTGACTTAGTACGGGGTATTTTTTTGCACTGTAATTTTTACACAAAGCCGTCAGAAATAGGCATGATGGTAAAAGACACAGCAAGCCAAGGCCTCTTGGTGACTCACAGAATAGTATATGTATATAGTTTTTATTTTTACCTTAGTTTATTTAGTAAATCTTTTCTTAACTCAAATGTTTCTTAAAACTGCAATCATTAATCATCAATCACTCCTCAATCATTAATCAATCATCAATCAATCGTCAATCGATGCATGACCTGATGTAGAGAGTGTCAGGTATATTTCTCTGTTTCCTCTTGTAGTTGGATTCTGGATATGTTCAACTGTTGTTAAAATGTTTAAACAGTACAACAGCAGAACTCAAAAAGCAGGAAGAGCGAGAAAATGTCAAACATTTCTTACTTTTTATTGATTCGAAAAGGTAATACACACCTCCCGGGTGGCGCAGTGGTCTAGGGAACTGCATTGCAGTGCTAGCTGCGCCACCAGAGTCTCTGGGTTCACGCCCAGGCTCTGTCGCAGCCGGCCGCAACCGGGAGGTCCGTGGGGCGATGCACAATTGGCATAGCGTCGTCCGGGTTAGGGAGGGTTTGGCCGGTAGGGATATCCTTGTCTCAGTATGTAATAAAATGTATGCACTCTACTGTAAGTCGCTCTGGATAAGAGCGTCTGCTAAATGACTAAAATGTAAATGTAACGTCCTGACCAGAGTTCGTATGTGTTTTGCTTGTTTAGTGTTGGTCAGGACGTGAGCTGGGTGGGAATTCTATGTTGTGTGTCTAGTTTGTCTGTTTCTATGTTGGGTTAAATGTGTTGCCTGATATGGTTCTCAATTAGAGGCAGGTGTTTGACGTTTCCTCTGATTGAGAACCATATTAAGGTAGGCTGTTCTCACTGTTTGTTTGTGGGTGATTGTTCCTGTGTCAGTGTTGGTGCTACACGGGACTGTGACGGTTAGTGTGTTTTGTCATTTTGTATAGTGTCTTGTTTTGTTTGATTAAATTCATTATGTCTAATTACCACGCTGCACATTGGTCCTCTGATCCTTCTCGCCTCTCCTCGTCTGAGGAGGACGACGACGTAGACTGCCGTTACAAATACACTCTACAGTATTTCATCTATTATCTCATGTTACATGTGTGTTCTGCAGTCAGATTCAGATACACTGGACTTCTTTAACAAAACCATTCAAAGCACTTTAACTTTATTCGCAAGATCCTTCTAACAGAACCAGCAGGTTCATTACTGATACAGTGGGTACTCCATGATCTCACTGTGTACAATGTACCGTGTAGTAGCCTTAGAGCAGAAGCCGTTAAAAAAAGCTTCCATCGATTGTTTTCTCTACCACAACACCTGAATCACAGGAGGTTGGTGGCACTATTATTGGGGAGGACGGGCTCGTGGTAATGGCTGGAGCGGAATCAGTGGAATGGTATCAAACACATCCAAGCACATGGTGTCCAGGTGTCATTCCATTTGCTCCGTTCCGGATATTATTATGAGCCAGTTCTCCCCTCAGCAGCCTCAGGCAGCATGTTCCCCAACACCTGAATAGACTATTCTCTCTAACAGGCAGCATGTTCCCCAACACCTGAATAGACTATTCTCTCTAACAGGCAGCATGTTCCCCAACACCTGAATAGACTATTCTCTCTAACAGGCAGGATGTTCCCCAACACCTGAATAGACTATTCTCTCTAACAGGCAGGACGTTCCCCAACACCTGAATAGACTATTCTCTCTAACAGGCAGGACGTTCCCCAACACCTGAATAGACTATTCTCTCTAACAGGCAGGATGTTCCCCAACACCTGAATAGACTATTCTCTCTAACAGGCAGCATGTTCCCCAACACCTGAATAGACTATTCTCTCTAACAGGCAGCATGTTCCCCAACACCTGAATAGACTATTCTCTCTAACAGGCAGCATGTTCCCCAACACCTGAATAGACTATTCTCTCTAACAGGCAGGATGTTCCCCAACACCTGAATAAACTATTCTCTCTAACAGGCAGGATGTTCCCCAACCCCTGAATTGACTATTCTCTCTAACAGGCAGCATGTTCCCCAACACCTGAATAGACTATTCTCTCTAACAGGCAGGATGTTCCCCAACACCTGAATAGACTATTCTCTCTAACAGGCAGGATGTTCCCCAACACCTGAATAAACTATTCTCTCTAACAGGCAGGATGTTCCCCAACACCTGAATAAACTATTCTCTCTAACAGGCAGCATGTTCCCCAACACCTGAATAAACTATTCTCTCTAACAGGCAGGATGTTCCCCAACACCTCAATAGACTATTCTCTCTAACAGGCAGGATGTTCCCCAACACCTGAATAGACTATTCTCTCTAACAGGCAGGATGTTCCCCAACACCTCAATAGACTATTCTCTCTAACAGGCAGCATGTTCCCCAACACCTGAATAGACTATTCTTTCTAACAGGCAGCATGTTCCCCAACACCTCAATAGACTATTCTCTCTAACAGGCAGCATGTTCCCCAACACCTGAATAGACTATTCTCTCTAACAGGCAGCATGTTCCCCAACACCTGAATAGACTATTCTCTCTAACAGGCAGCATGTTCCCCAACACCTGAATAGACTATTCTCTCTAACAGGGAGCATGTTCCCCAACAAATGAATAGACTATTCTCTCTAACAGGCAGGATGTTCCCCAACACCTGAATAGACTATTCTCTCTAACAGGCAGGATGTTCCCCAACACCTGAATAGACTATTCTCTCTAACAGGCAGGATGTTCCCCAACACCTGAATAGACTATTCTCTCTAACAGGCAGGATGTTCCCCAACACCTCAATAGACTATTCTCTCTAACAGGCAGGATGTTCCCCAACACCTGAATAAACTATTCTCTCTAACAGGCAGGATGTTCCCCAACACCTGAATAGACTATTCTCTCTAACAGGCAGCATGTTCCCCAACACCTGAATAGACTATTCTCTCTAACAGGCAACATGTTCCCCAACACCTGAATAGACTATTCTCTCTAACAGGCAGCATGTTCCCCAACACCTGAATAGACTATTCTCTCTAACAGGCAGCATGTTCCCCAACACCTGAATAGACTATTCTCTCTAACAGGCAGGATGTTCCCCAACACCTGAATAGACTATTCTCTCTAACAGGCAGCATGTTCCCCAACACCTGAATAGACTATTCTCTCTAACAGGCAGGACGTTCCCCAACACCTGAATAAACTATTCTCTCTAACAGGCAGGATGTTCCCCAACACCTGAATAGACTATTCTCTCTAACAGGCAGCATGTTCCCCAACACCTGAATAGACTATTCTCTCTAACAGGCAGGATGTTCCCCAACACCTGAATAGACTATTCTCTCTAACAGGCAGGATGTTCCCCAACACCTCAATAGACTATTCTCTCTAACAGGCAGGATGTTCCCCAACACCTCAATAGACTATTCTCTCTAACAGGCAGGATGTTCCCCAACACCTGAATAGACTATTCTCTCTAACAGGCAGGATGTTCCCCAACACCTGAATAGACTATTCTCTCTAACAGGCAGGATGTTCCCCAACACCTGAATAGACTATTCTCTCTAACAGGCAGGCATGTTCCCCAACACCTGAATAGACTATTCTCTCTAACAGGCAGGATGTTCCCCAACACCTCAATAGACTATTCTCTCTAACAGGCAGCATGTTCCCCAACACCTGAATAGACTATTCTCTCTAACAGGCAGGATGTTCCCCAACACCTGAATAGACTATTCTCTCTAACAGGCAGGATGTTCCCCAACACCTGAATAGACTATTCTCTCTAACAGGCAGGATGTTCCCCAACACCTGAATAGACTATTCTCTCTAACAGGCAGGATGTTCCCCAACACCTGAATAGACTAGTCTCTCTAACAGGCAGCATGTTCCCCAACACCTGAATAGACTATTCTCTCTAACAGGCAGGATGTTCCCCAACACCTGAATAGACTATTCTCTCTAACAGGCAGCATGTTCCCCAACACCTCAATAGACTATTCTCTCTAACAGGCAGCATGTTCCCCAACACCTCAATAGACTATTCTCTCTAACAGGCAGCATGTTCCCCAACACCTGAATAGACTATTCTCTCTAACAGGCAGCATGTTCCCCAACACCTCAATAGACTATTCTCTCTAACAGGCAGCATGTTCCCCAACACCTGAATAGACTATTCTCTCTAACAGGCAGCATGTTCCCCAACACCTGAATAGACTATTCTCTCTAACAGGCAGCATGTTCCCCAACACCTCAATAGACTATTCTCTCTAACAGGCAGGATGTTCCCCAACACCTCAATATACTATTCTCTCTAACAGGCAGCATGTTCCCCAACACCTGAATAGACTATTCTCTCTAACAGGCAGGATGTTCCCCAACACCTGAATAGACTATTCTCTCTAACAGGCAGCATGTTCCCCAACACCTCAATAGACTATTCTCTCTAACAGGCAGGATGTTCCCCAACACCTGAATATACTATTCTCTCTAACAGGCAGGATGTTCCCCAACACCTGAATAGACTATTCTCTCTAACAGGCAGGATGTTCCCCAACACCTGAATAGACTATTCTCTCTAACAGGCAGCATGTTCCCCTACACCTGAATAGACTATTCTCTCTAACAGGCAGGATGTTCCCCAACACCTCAATAGACTATTCTCTCTAACAGGCAGCATGTTCCCCAACACCTCAATAGACTATTCTCTCTAACAGGCAGCATGTTCCCCAACACCTGAATAGACTATTCTCTCTAACAGGCAGCATGTTCCCCAACACCTCAATAGACTATTCTCTCTAACAGGCAGGATGTTCCCCAACACCTCAATAGACTATTCTCTCTAACAGGCAGGATGTTCCCCAACACCTCAATAGACTATTCTCTCTAACAGGCAGGATGTTCCCCAACACCTGAATAGACTATTCTCTCTAACAGGCAGGATGTTCCCCAACACCTGAATAGACTATTCTCTCTAACAGGCAGGCATGTTCCCCAACACCTGAATAGACTATTCTCTCTAACAGGCAGGATGTTCCCCAACACCTGAATAGACTATTCTCTCTAACAGGCAGCATGTTCCCCAACACCTGAATAGACTATTCTCTCTAACAGGCAGGATGTTCCCCAACACCTGAATAGACTATTCTCTCTAACAGGCAGCATGTTCCCCAACACCTCAATAGACTATTCTCTCTAACAGGCAGGCATGTTCCCCAACACCTGCAATAGACTATTCTCTCTAACAGGCAGGATGTTCCCCAACACCTCAATAGACTATTCTCTCTAACAGGCAGGATGTTCCCCAACACCTCAATAGACTATTCTCTCTAACAGGCAGGATGTTCCCCAACACCTGAATAGACTATTCTCTCTAACAGGCAGCATGTTCCCCAACACCTGAATAGACTATTCTCTCTAACAGGCAGCATGTTCCCAACACCTGAATAGACTATTCTCTCTAACAGGCAGCATGTTCCCCACACCTCAATAGACTATTCTCTCTAACAGGCAGCATGTTCCCCAACACCTGAATAGACTATTCTCTCTAACAGGCAGGATGTTCCCCAACACCTGAATAGACTATTCTCTCTAACAGGCAGGATGTTCCCCAACACCTGAATAGACTATTCTCTCTAACAGGCAGCATGTTCCCCAACACCTCAATAGACTATTCTCTCTAACAGGCAGGATGTTCCCCAACACCTCAATAGACTATTCTCTCTAACAGGCAGCATGTTCCCCAACACCTGAATAGACTATTCTCTCTAACAGGCAGGATGTTCCCCAACACCTGAATAGACTATTCTCTCTAACAGGCAGCATGTTCCCCAACACCTCAATAGAATATTCTCTCTAACAGGCAGGATGTTCCCCAACACCTGAATATACTATTCTCTCTAACAGGCAGGATGTTCCCCAACACCTGAATATACTATTCTCTCTAACAGGCAGGATGTTCCCCAACACCTGAATAGACTATTCTCTCTAACAGGCAGCATGTTCCCCTACACCTGAATAGACTATTCTCTCTAACAGGCAGGATGTTCCCCAACACCTCAATAGACTATTCTCTCTAACAGGCAGCATGTTCCCCAACACCTCAATAGACTATTCTCTCTAACAGGCAGCATGTTCCCCAACACCTGAATAGACTATTCTCTCTAACAGGCAGCATGTTCCCCAACACCTCAATAGACTATTCTCTCTAACAGGCAGGATGTTCCCCAACACCTGAATAGACTATTCTCTCTAACAGGCAGGATGTTCCCCAACACCTGAATAGACTATTCTCTCTAACAGGCAGGATGTTCCCCAACACCTGAATAGACTATTCTCTCTAACAGGCAGGATGTTCCCCAACACCTCAATAGACTATTCTCTCTAACAGGCAGGATGTTCCCCAACACCTCAATAGACTATTCTCTCTAACAGGCAGGATGTTCCCCAACACCTGAATAGACTATTCTCTCTAACAGGCAGGATGTTCCCCAACACCTGAATAGACTATTCTCTCTAACAGGCAGCATGTTCCCCAACACCTGAATAGACTATTCTCTCTAACAGGCAGCATGTTCCCCAACACCTCAATAGACTATTCTCTCTAACAGGCAGGATGTTCCCCAACACCTCAATAGACTATTCTCTCTAACAGGCAGGATGTTCCCCAACACCTGAATAGACTATTCTCTCTAACAGGCAGCATGTTCCCCAACACCTGAATAGACTATTCTCTCTAACAGGCAGCATGTTCCCCAACACCTGAATAGACTATTCTCTCTAACAGGCAGGATGTTCCCCAACACCTCAATATACTATTCTCTCTAACAGGCAGCATGTTCCCCAACACCTGAATAGACTATTCTCTCTAACAGGCAGGATGTTCCCCAACACCTGAATAGACTATTCTCTCTAACAGGCAGCATGTTCCCCAACACCTCAATAGACTATTCTCTCTAACAGGCAGGATGTTCCCCAACACCTGAATATACTATTCTCTCTAACAGGCAGGATGTTCCCCAACACCTGAATAGACTATTCTCTCTAACAGGCAGGATGTTCCCCAACACCTGAATAGACTATTCTCTCTAACAGGCAGCATGTTCCCCTACACCTGAATAGACTATTCTCTCTAACAGGCAGGATGTTCCCCAACACCTCAATAGACTATTCTCTCTAACAGGCAGCATGTTCCCCAACACCTCAATAGACTATTCTCTCTAACAGGCAGCATGTTCCCCAACACCTGAATAGACTATTCTCTCTAACAGGCAGCATGTTCCCCAACACCTCAATAGACTATTCTCTCTAACAGGCAGGATGTTCCCCAACACCTGAATAGACTATTCTCTCTAACAGGCAGGATGTTCCCCAACACCTGAATAGACTATTCTCTCTAACAGGCAGGATGTTCCCCAACACCTGAATAGACTATTCTCTCTAACAGGCAGGATGTTCCCCAACACCTGAATAGACTATTCTCTCTAACAGGCAGGATGTTCCCCAACACCTCAATAGACTATTCTCTCTAACAGGCAGGATGTTCCCCAACACCTGAATAGACTATTCTCTCTAACAGGCAGCATGTTCCCCAACACCTGAATAGACTATTCTCTCTAACAGGCAGGATGTTCCCCAACACCTGAATAGACTATTCTCTCTAACAGGCAGCATGTTCCCCAACACCTGAATAGACTATTCTCTCTAACAGGCAGCATGTTCCCCAACACCTGAATAGACTATTCTCTCTAACAGGCAGGATGTTCCCCAACACCTGAATAGACTATTCTCTCTAACAGGCAGGATGTTCCCCAACACCTGAATAGACTATTCTCTCTAACAGGCAGCATGTTCCCCAACACCTCAATAGACTATTCTCTCTAACAGGCAGGATGTTCCCCAACACCTCAATAGACTATTCTCTCTAACAGGCAGCATGTTCCCCAACACCTGAATAGACTATTCTCTCTAACAGGCAGGATGTTCCCCAACACCTGAATAGACTATTCTCTCTAACAGGCAGCATGTTCCCCAACACCTCAATAGAATATTCTCTCTAACAGGCAGGATGTTCCCCAACACCTGAATATACTATTCTCTCTAACAGGCAGGATGTTCCCCAACACCTGAATATACTATTCTCTCTAACAGGCAGGATGTTCCCCAACACCTGAATAGACTATTCTCTCTAACAGGCAGCATGTTCCCCTACACCTGAATAGACTATTCTCTCTAACAGGCAGGATGTTCCCCAACACCTCAATAGACTATTCTCTCTAACAGGCAGCATGTTCCCCAACACCTCAATAGACTATTCTCTCTAACAGGCAGCATGTTCCCCAACACCTGAATAGACTATTCTCTCTAACAGGCAGCATGTTCCCCAACACCTCAATAGACTATTCTCTCTAACAGGCAGGATGTTCCCCAACACCTGAATAGACTATTCTCTCTAACAGGCAGGATGTTCCCCAACACCTGAATAGACTATTCTCTCTAACAGGCAGGATGTTCCCCAACACCTGAATAGACTATTCTCTCTAACAGGCAGGATGTTCCCCAACACCTCAATAGACTATTCTCTCTAACAGGCAGGATGTTCCCCAACACCTCAATAGACTATTCTCTCTAACAGGCAGGATGTTCCCCAACACCTGAATAGACTATTCTCTCTAACAGGCAGGATGTTCCCCAACACCTGAATAGACTATTCTCTCTAACAGGCAGCATGTTCCCCAACACCTGAATAGACTATTCTCTCTAACAGGCAGCATGTTCCCCAACACCTCAATAGACTATTCTCTCTAACAGGCAGGATGTTCCCCAACACCTCAATAGACTATTCTCTCTAACAGGCAGGATGTTCCCCAACACCTGAATAGACTATTCTCTCTAACCGGCAGCATGTTCCCCAACACCTGAATAGACTATTCTCTCTAACAGGCAGGATGTTCCCCAACACCTGAATAGACTATTCTCTCTAACAGGCAGCATGTTCCCCAACACCTCAATGTACTATTCTCTCTAACAGGCAGGATGTTCCCCAACACCTGAATAGACTATTCTCTCTAACAGGCAGGATGTTCCCCAACACCTGAATAGACTATTCTCTCTAACAGGCAGGATGTTCCCCAACACCTCAATAGACTATTCTCTCTAACAGGCAGGATGTTCCCCAACACCTGAATAGACTATTCTCTCTAACAGGCAGCATGTTCCCCAACACCTCAATATACTATTCTCTCTAACAGGCAGGATGTTCCCCAACACCTGAATAGACTATTCTCTCTAACAGGCAGGATGTTCCCCAACACCTGAATAGACTATTCTCTCTAACAGGCAGGATGTTCCCCAACACCTGAATAAACTATTCTCTCTAACAGGCAGGATGTTCCCCAACACCTCAATAGACTATTCTCTCTAACAGGCAGCATGTTCCCCAACACCTGGATAGACTATTCTCTCTAACAGGCAGGACGTTCCCCAACACCTGAATAGACTATTCTCTCTAACAGGCAGGATGTTCCCCAACACCTGAATAGACTATTCTCTCTAACAGGCAGGACGTTCCCCAACACCTGAATAGACTATTCTCTCTAACAGGCAGGATGTTCCCCAACACCTGAATAGACTATTCTCTCTAACAGGCAGCATGTTCCCCAACACCTGAATAGACTATTCTCTCTAACAGGCAGGATGTTCCCCAACACCTCAATAGACTATTCTCTCTAACAGGCAGGATGTTCCCCAACACCTGAATAGACTATTCTCTCTAACAGGCAGCATGTTCCCCAACACCTGAATAGACTATTCTCTCTAACAGGCAGGATGTTCCCCAACACCTGAATAGACTATTCTCTCTAACAGGCAGCATGTTCCCCAACACCTGAATAGACTATTCTCTCTAACAGGCAGCATGTTCCCCAACACCTGAATAGACTATTCTCTCTAACAGGCAGGATGTTCCCCAACACCTGAATAAACTATTCTCTCTAACAGGCAGGATGTTCCCCAAAACCTGAATAGACTATTCTCTCTAACAGGCAGCATGTTCCCCAACACCTGAATAGACTATTCTCTCTAACAGGCAGGATGTTCCCCAACACCTGAATAGACTATTCTCTCTAACAGGCAGCATGTTCCCCAACACCTGAATAGACTATTCTCTCTAACAGGCAGGATGTTCCCCAACACCTGAATAAACTATTCTCTCTAACAGGCAGGATGTTCCCCAACACCTGAATAGACTATTCTCTCTAACAGGCAGCATGTTCCCCAACACCTGAATAGACTATTCTCTCTAACAGGCAGCATGTTCCCCAACACCTGAATAGACTATTCTCTCTAACAGGCAGCATGTTCCCCAACACCTGAATAAACTATTCTCTCTAACAGGCAGGATGTTCCCCAACACCTGAATAGACTATTCTCTCTAACAGGCAGCATGTTCCCCAACACCTGAATAGACTATTCTCTCTAACAGGCAGCATGTTCCCCAACACCTGAATAGACTATTCTCTCTAACAGGCAGCATGTTCCCCAACACCTGAATAGACTATTCTCTCTAACAGGCAGCATGTTCCCCAACACCTGAATAGACTATTCTCTCTAACAGGCAGGATGTTCCCCAACACCTGAATAGACTATTCTCTCTAACAGGCAGCATGTTCCCCAACACCTGAATAGACTATTCTCTCTAACAGGCAGCATGTTCCCCAACACCTGAATAGACTATTCTCTCTAACAGGCAGCATGTTCCCCAACACCTGAATAGACTATTCTCTCTAACAGGCAGGATGTTCCCCAACACCTGAATAGACTATTCTCTCTAACAGGCAGCATGTTCCCCAACACCTGAATAGACTATTCTCTCTAACAGGCAGGATGTTCCCCAACACCTGAATAGACTATTCTCTCTAACAGGCAGCATGTTCCCCAACACCTGAATAGACTATTCTCTCTAACAGCAGCATGTTCCCCAACACCTGAATAGACTATTCTCTCTAACAGGCAGGATGTTCCCCAACACCTGAATAGACTATTCTCTCTAACAGGCAACATGTTCCCCAACACCTCAATAGACTATTCTCTCTAACAGGCAGCATGTTCCCCAACACCTGAATAGACTAGTCTCTCTAACAGGCAGCATGTTCCCCCAACACCTGAATAGACTATTCTCTCTAACAGGCAGCATGTTCCCCAACACCTGAATAGACTATTCTCTCTACAGGCAACATGTTCCCCAACACCTGAATAGACTATTCTCTCTAACAGGCAGCATGTTCCCCAACACCTGAATAGACTATTCTCTTAACAGGCAGGATGTTCCCCAACACCTCAATAGACTATTCTCTCTAACAGGCAGCATGTTCCCCAACA
>NW_024060593.1:0-22957 GCF_016432855.1 Salvelinus namaycush | reverse complement strand
GGGGTCTGGTGAATGGTCTATTGGTCTATATAGTGGGGTCTGGTGATTGGTCTATATAGTGGGGTCTGGTGATTGGTCTATATAGTGGGGTCTGGTGATTGGTCTATATAGTGGGGTCTGGTGATTGGTCTATATAGTGGGGTCTGGTGAATGGTCTATATAGTGGGGTCTGGTGATTGGTCTATATAGTGGGGTCTGGTGAATGGTCTATTGGTCTATATAGTGGGGTCTGGTGATTGGTCTATATAGTGGGGTCTGGTGATTGGTCTATATAGTGGGGTCTGGTGAATGGTCTATATAGTGGGGTCTGGTGATTGGTCTATATAGTGGGGTCTGGTGATTGGTCTATATAGTGGGGTCTGGTGATTGGTCTATTTAGTGGGGAAAAAACCCTGGTCCCTAATGGTGGCAAAGTCAGGGGTGGGCGTGGCCAATGCCACCATTATAAATTCGACACTAATTTCCTGCAATTCTACACATTTTTCCCGAAGAGAACATTTGACCGTTTCTTTTTACAAGGAGCCTTGTGCTGCTAAGTTTAAAAATAAAATGACTTTCAACTGTAGTAAAAAGTGAGCGATGTCTGCTGGCAGAACGCCTGTACAGCACTTCGAGATATTAGCTGATGTACGAAGGGCTATATAAAATAAACTTGATTGATTCTATAGTGCTACTGAAGCACAAAATGAGTCTGATAGCAGAAATTACATTCAGAAGCTTTTTAAGATCTGTGTTTACTAAACTCGGTAAGATATTTGTTATGCGTTTCCTTTATTTCCTGCTTGAATTAACGCAGAATGTATTAACACGACCCCTTATGTTTAAGTTGCTAAGTAAGTGGCTGAATGAATCAAGTGATGGGGCATCATCTCGTGTTAGCTTTCTGCCATGTTTGAGAAGTCCCTTTGGATCAGGTGTCTGTACAATACTATATAAATATATAAATAGCCAGGAAACACAAGGACCGTCACACTGCAGTGGACTGGCAGGTAAAATTATACTTCTATGCCTGTGTGCTTCTAAAAATTCATCGTTCAGCACTTCAATCGCAGTTCGTACACCATCTATTTTTAGTCGCAAATGCGTGTAGCCCTGGCTCCAGAACTTTAGCTTCTACTTAAGTATATATTTTTTAAACCTTACGCTTTGGGCTGGATCTATCAATGTGTAGTTCATACATGCGGAATTACGGTTTTACCTCAATTAGCAAAGGAATACTCAGTTTGAAAGTGACTGTTTTGTGGAAGCTGTGCAGTACCGCTTTCCCCTCGTACGCCAGCCCCCTAGCAATGCGAGTTCCAGCCAATGAGCTTCAGCTCCTCGCCATTTGAGTGACAGTAGGCAAGATGCACGCGCAGCAGAGAAAGAGGGAGCCAATGACGTGCTGCACAGATATGATGTCGTACTCCCGTTGTGGCTCTTGAGCGCTACGTTCAGAGCTACTGGTTAAAAACGATGCAAGTCTTCCGGAAAGTCTCTTTTAGGGCTGTAATTGATCCATGATTGTTTGTCCCCAGGCTGCTCTCTGGGGTGAAGAAACACTTTATATTCCAGCATCAGGATGGGAAAGTGGTGGTCAGGAATGATGTGGTGGTCACTCACCTGACGAACGTAAGACTACAGTCTAATCATATTAACAATCTGGAACAAATTGGTCTCTAACATTGGAGTTCTCTGTCTAACCCCATCTCTCTCTCCTCTCTCTTTTTCTCCTCTCTCTCTGTCTCTCTTTTTCTCCTGTCTCTCTCCTCTTTCTCCTCTCTCTCTGTCTCTCTTTTTCTCCTGTCTCTCTCCTGTCTCTCCTGTCTCTCCTCTCTCTCCTCTCTCTCCTGTCTCTCCTGTCTCTCCTGTCTCTCCTGTCTCTCCTCTCTCTCCTCTCTCTCCTCTCTCTCCTCTCTCTCCTGTCTTTCCTCTCTCTCCTCTCTCTCCTGTCTCTCCTGTCTCTCCTCTCTCTCCTGTCTCTCCTGTCTCTCCTCTCTCTCTCCTCTCTCTCCTGTCTCTCCTCTCTCCTGTCTCTCATGTCTCTCCTCTCTCTCCTGTCTCATGTCTCTCCTCTCTCTCCTCTCTCTGTCTCTCTCTGTCTCTCTCTCCTCTCTCTCCTGTCTCTCCTCTCTCTCCTGTCTCTCCTGTCTCTCCTCTCTCTCTCCTCTCTCTCCTGTCTCTCCTCTCTCCTCTCTCTCCTGTCTCTCCTCTCTCTCCTGTCTCTCATGTCTCTCCTCTCTCTCCTGTCTCTGTCTCTCTCCTCTCTCTCCTCTCTCTCCTGTCTCTCCTCTCTCTCCTGTCTCTCCTGTCTCTCCTCTCTCTCTCCTCTCTCTCCTGTCTCTCCTCTCTCCTGTCTCTCATGTCTCTCCTCTCTCTCCTGTCTCATGTCTCTCCTCTCTCTCCTCTCTCTCCTCTCTCTCCTCTCTCTCCTCTCTCTCCTCTCTCTCCTCTCTCTCCTCTCTCTCCTGTCTTTCCTCTCTCTCCTCTCTCTCCTGTCTCTCCTGTCTCTCCTCTCTCTCCTGTCTCTCCTCTCTCTCTCCTGTCTCTCCTCTCTCCTGTCTCTCCTGTCTCTCCTCTCTCTCCTGTCTCATGTCTCTCCTCTCTCTCCTCTCTCTCCTCTCTCTGTCTCTCTCCTCTCTCTCCTCTCTCTCCTGTCTCTCCTCTCTCTCCTGTCTCTCCTGTCTCTCCTGTCTCTCCTCTCTCCTGTCTCTCCTGTCTCTCCTCTCTCCTGTCTCTCATGTCTCTCCTCTCTCTCCTGTCTCATGTCTCTCCTCTCTCTCCTCTCTCTGTCTCTCTCTGTCTCTCTCTCCTCTCTCTCCTGTCTCTCCTCTCTCTCCTGTCTCTCCTGTCTCTCCTCTCTCTCTCCTCTCTCTCCTGTCTCTCCTCTCTCCTCTCTCTCCTGTCTCTCCTCTCTCTCCTGTCTCTCATGTCTCTCCTCTCTCTCCTGTCTCTGTCTCTCTCCTCTCTCTCCTCTCTCTCCTGTCTCTCCTCTCTCTCCTGTCTCTCCTGTCTCTCCTCTCTCTCTCCTCTCTCTCCTGTCTCTCCTCTCTCCTGTCTCTCATGTCTCTCCTCTCTCTCCTGTCTCATGTCTCTCCTCTCTCTCCTCTCTCTCCTCTCTCTGTCTCTCTCCTCTCTCTCCTCTCTCTCCTCTCTCTCCTCTCTCTCCTCTTTCTCCTCTTTCTCCTCTTTCTCCTCTTTCTCCTCTTTCTCCTCTTTCTCCTCTCTCTTCTCTCTCTTCTTTCTCCTCTCTCTCTGTCTCTCTCCTTTTCTCATCTCTCTCTCCTCTCTCTTCTCTCTCGGTCTCTCTCCCTGCTAGAACTGCCTACGGTCGGTGTTGGAGCACATAGCAGTCTATGGCCAGGCAGTGTTCCGGCTGCAGAGTTTTATAGACGAGGTAACGGGTCACAACACGGAGCCCTGCCCTCCAGGCTCCTACTCCTCTAAGCAGAGGACCGAGCCTCCCTTCAGGACGTACCAGGCTTTCGTCTGGGCTCTCTACAAATACTTCACCTCCTTCAAACAGGAGCTCACCACCATAGAGAGAGACCTCATAGGCAAAGGCAGGTTTACCTTTCGTCGTTATACGTTCATTAGTTTATCCTGTGGCTTTTATCTGATGTATACTGTTATTAGAGTTGCAAAGTTCTGCCAACTGCCATGTCGTAGTCGGAGGTGACACTGTTATAACCTGTTATAACGTCTCTGTAGATGAGACGGTGACCCTGTTATAACCTCTAGATGAGACGGTGACCCTGTTATAACCTCTGTAGATGAGACGGTGACCCTGTTATAACCTCTAGATGAGACGGTGACCCTGTTATAACCTCTGTAGATGAGATGGGGACCCTGTTATAACCTCTAGATGAGACGGTGACCCTGTTCTAACCTCTGTAGATGAGACGGTGACCCTGTTATAACCTCTGTAGATGAGACGGTGACCCTGTTATAACCTCTAGATGAGACGGTGACCCTGTTATAACCTCTAGATGAGACGGTGACCCTGTTATAACCTCTAGATGAGACGGTGACCCTGTTATAACCTCTAGATGAGACGGTGACCCTGTTATAACCTCTAGATGAGACGGTGACCCTGTTATAACCTCTAGATGAGACGGTGACCCTGTTCTAACCTCTGTAGATGAGACGATGACCCTGTTATAACCTCTGTAGATGAGACGATGACCCTGTTATAACCTCTGTAGATGAGACGGGGACCCTGTTATAACCTCTGTAGATGAGACGGTGACCCTGTTATAACCTCTGTAGATGAGACTGTGACCCTGTTATAACCTCTGTAGATGAGACGGGGACCCTGTTATAACCTCTGTAGATGAGACGGTGACCCTGTTATAACCTCTGTAGATGAGACGGTGACCCTGTTATAACCTCTGTAGATGAGACGGTGACCCTGTTATAACCTCTGTAGATGAGACGGGGACCCTGTTATAACCTCTAGATGAGACGGTGACCCTGTTATAACCTCTGTAGATGAGACGGGGACCCTGTTATAACCTCTAGATGAGACGGTGACCCTGTTATAACCTCTAGATGAGACGGGGACCCTGTTATAACCTCTGTAGATGAGACGGTGACCCTGTTATAACCTCTAGATGAGACAGTGACCCTGTTATAACGTCTAGATGAGACGGTGACCCTGTTATAACATCTAGATGAGACGGTGACCCTGTTATAACCTCTAGATGAGACGGTGACCCTGTTATAACGTCTAGATGAGACGGTGACCCTGTTATAACCTCTAGATGAGACGGTGACCCTGTTATAACCTCTAGATGAGACGGGGACCCTGTTATAACCTCTGTAGATGAGACGGTGACCCTGTTATAATGTCTAGATGAGACGGTGACCCTGTTATAACCTCTAGATGAGACGGTGACCCTGTTATAACCTCTGTAGATGAGACGGTGACCCTGTTATAACCTCTGTAGATGAGACGGTGACCCTGTTATAACCTCTGTAGATGAGACGGTGACCCTGTTATAACCTCTAGATGAGACGGTGACCCTGTTATAACCTCTAGATGAGACGGTGACCCTGTTATAACCTCTAGATGAGACGGGGACCCTGTTATAACCTCTAGATGAGACGGGGACCCTGTTATAACCTCTGTAGATGAGACGGTGACCCTGTTATAACCTCTAGATGAGACTGACCCTGTTATAACCTCTAGATGAGACGGTGACCCTGTTATAACCTCTGTAGATGAGACGGTGACCCTGTTATAACCTCTGTAGATGAGACGGTGACCCTGTTATAACCTCTAGATGAGACTGTGACCCTGTTATAACCTCTGTAGATGAGACGGTGACCCTGTTATAACCTTTGTAGATGAGACGGTGACCCTGTTATAACCTCTGTAGATGAGACTGTGACCCTGTTATAACCTCTGTAGATGAGACGGTGACCCTGTTATAACCTCTGTAGATGAGACGGTGACCCTGTTATAACCTCTGTAGATGAGACGGTGACCCTGTTATAACCTCTGTAGATGAGACGGTGACCCTGTTCTAACCTCTGTAGATGAGACGGTGACCCTGTTATAACCTCTGTAGATGAGACGGTGACCCTGTTATAACCTCTAGATGAGACGGTGACCCTGTTATAACCTCTAGATGAGACGGTGACCCTGTTATAACCTCTAGATGAGACGGTGACCCTGTTATAACCTCTAGATGAGACGGTGACCCTGTTATAACCTCTGTAGATGAGACGGTGACCCTGTTCTAACCTCTGTAGATGAGACGGTGACCCTGTTATAACCTCTGTAGATGAGACGGTGACCCTGTTATAACCTCTCTAGATGAGACTGTGACCCTGTTATAACCTCTGTAGATGAGACGGTGACCCTGTTATAACCTCTAGATGAGACGGTGACCCTGTTATAACCTCTAGATGAGACGGTGACCCTGTTATAACCTCTAGATGAGACTGTGACCCTGTTATAACCTCTAGATGAGACGGTGACCCTGTTCTAACCTCTGTAGATGAGACGGTGACCCTGTTCTAACCTCTGTAGATGAGACGGTGACCCTGTTCTAACCTCTGTAGATGAGACGGTGACCCTGTTATAACCTCTGTAGATGAGACGGTGACCCTGTTATAACCTCTCTAGATGAGACTGTGACACTGTTATAACCTCTGTAGATGAGACAGTGACCCTGTTATAACCTCTAGATGAGACGGTAACCCTGTTATAACCTCTGTAGATGAGACGGTGACCCTGTTCTAACCTCTGTAGATGAGACGGTGACCCTGTTATAACCTCTGTAGATGAGACGGTGACCCTGTTATAACCTCTAGATGAGACGGTGACCCTGTTATAACCTCTGTAGATGAGACGGTGACCCTGTTATAACCTCTGTAGATGAGACGGTGACCCTGTTATAACCTCTGTAGATGAGACGGTGACCCTGTTATAACCTCTAGATGAGACGGTGACCCTGTTATAACCTCTAGATGAGACGGTGACCCTGTTATAACCTCTGTAGATGAGACAGTGACCCTGTTATAACCTCTCTGTAGATGAGACGGTGACCCTGTTATAACGTCTAGATGAGACGGTGACCCTGTTATAACATCTAGATGACGGTGACCCTGTTATAACCTCTAGATGAGACGGTGACCCTGTTATAACCTCTAGATGAGACTGTGACCCTGTTATAACCTCTGTAGATGAGACGGTGACCCTGTTATAACCTCTGTAGATGAGACGGTGACCCTGTTATAACCTCTCTAGATGAGACGGTGACCCTGTTATAACCTCTGTAGATGAGACGGTGACCCTGTTATAACCTCTGTAGATGAGACGGTGACCCTGTTATAACCTCTAGATGAGACGGTGACCCTGTTATAACCTCTAGATGAGACGGTGACCCTGTTATAACCTCTCTAGATGAGACTGTGACCCTGTTATAACCTCTGTAGATGAGACGGTGACCCTGTTATAACCTCTGTAGATGAGACGGTGACCCTGTTATAACCTCTGTAGATGAGACGGTGACCCTGTTATAACCTCTGTAGATGAGACGGTGACCCTGTTATAACCTCTAGATGAGACGGTGACCCTGTTATAACCTCTAGATGAGACGGTGACCCTGTTATAACCTCTAGATGAGACGGTGACCCTGTTATAACCTCTAGATGAGACGGTGACCCTGTTATAACCTCTGTAGATGAGACGGTGACCCTGTTATAACCTCTGTAGATGAGACGGTGACCCTGTTATAACCTCTGTAGATGAGACGGTGACCCTGTTATAACCTCTCTAGATGAGACTGTGACCCTGTTATAACCTCTAGATGAGACGGTGACCCTGTTCTAACCTCTGTAGATGAGACGGTGACCCTGTTATAACCTCTGTAGATGAGACGGTGACCCTGTTATAACCTCTCTAGATGAGACGGTGACCCTGTTATAACCTCTGTAGATGAGACGGGGACCCTGTTATAACCTCTAGATGAGACGGGGACCCTGTTATAACCTCTGTAGATGAGACGGTGACCCTGTTATAACCTCTCTAGATGAGACGGTGACCCTGTTATAACCTCTCTAGATGAGACGGTGACCCTGTTATAACCTCTGTAGATGAGACGGGGACCCTGTTATAACCTCTAGATGAGACGGTGACCCTGTTATAACCTCTAGATGAGACGGTGACCCTGTTATAACCTCTAGATGAGACGGTGACCCTGTTATAACCTCTGTAGATGAGACGGTGACCCTGTTATAACCTCTCTAGATGAGACTGTGACCCTGTTATAACCTCTAGATGAGACGGTGACCCTGTTATAACCTCTGTAGATGAGACGGGGACCCTGTTATAACCTCTAGATGAGACGGTGACCCTGTTCTAACCTCTGTAGATGAGACGGTGACCCTGGCGGGGGTGCTGGACAGACTGAGCCCTCACCTGGCCCAGATCAAGGTGCTCCACAAGGTGTTCTGTACGGGTGTGGCAGAGGTCCCCTCTGAGACCCCTAACGTGGTGCGGGCCTCACACCTGCTCAACACACTCTACAAGGCTATCATAGAGTACGACAGCGTGGGAGAGGCATCCCAACAGGCCGTGAGTGGTTGTGTTTACATGTGTGACCGTGACCGTGTCTGTGACCGTGTCTGTGACCGTGACCGTGTCTGTGACCGTGACCGTGTCTGTGACCGTGACTGTGACCGTGACCGTGTCTGTGACCGTGTCTGTGACCGTGACCGTGTCTGTGACCGTGTCTGTGACCGTGACCGTGTCTGTGACCGTGACCGTGTCTGTGACCGTGTCTGTGACCGTGTCTGTGACCGTGACCGTGACCGTGTCTGTGACCGTGTCTGTGACCGTGACCGTGACCGTGACCGTGTCTGTGACCGTGACCGTGTCTGTGACCGTGTCTGTGACCGTGTCTGTGACCGTGACCGTGTCTGTGACCGTGACCGTGTCTGTGACCGTGACCGTGTCTGTGACCGTGACCGTGTCTGTGACCGTGACCGTGTCTGTGACCGTGACCGTGACCGTGTCCGTGACCGTGTCTGTGACCGTGTCTGTGACCGTGTCTGTGACCGTGACTGTGACCGTGACCGTGTCTGTGACCGTGTCTGTGACCGTGTCTGTGACCGTGTCTGTGACCGTGTCTGTGACCGTGACTGTGACCGTGACTGTGACTGTGACTGTGACCGTGACTGTGACCGTGACCGTGTCTGTGACCGTGACCGTGTCTGTGACCGTGTCTGTGACCGTGACCGTGTCTGTGACCGTGACCGTGTCTGTGACCGTGACCGTGTCTGTGACCGTGACCGTGTCTGTGACCGTGTCTGTGACCGTGTCTGTGACCGTGACTGTGACCGTGACTGTGACCGTGACTGTGACCGTGACCGTGTCTGTGACCGTGACCGTGTCTGTGACCGTGACCGTGTCTGTGACCGCGTCTGTGAGTGTGTTTTGTTTTGTGCATAGCTTTGAGTGAGAGTTAATGGACTCCAAACAGCCAGGTGTAACTGTCTAACGACCCTGACCTCTGACCTAGGTGGCTCTGTTATTCTCTCTGTGGACAGAGACAGTCAGACCGTACCTGGAGATAGTGGATGAATGGATCGTTCATGGTCACCTGTTTGACCCCGCTAAAGAGTTCATCATTCAGAGGTATGGAACAAGCCTAGCGTCTCGTCATATCATGAACGTACGTAGGCACTCCTCAGGGTACCTGGGCCGTTGATGAAGCCTCTCTTTACATGTCCTGACAGTGTCGGGTGTCATCTGCCAACTAGAACTAACCATGCTTTCCAAATGGCACCCTATTCCCTATATAGTGCACTACTATAGACCAGAGCCCTATTCCCTATATAGTGCACTACTATAGACCAGAGCCCATAGGGAATAGGGCACTACTTTAGACCAGAGACCATAGGGAATAGGGCACTACTTTAGACCAGAGCCCATAGGGAATAGGGCACTACTATAGACCAGAGACCATAGGGAATAGTGCACTACTTTAGACCAGAGCCCATAGGGAATAGGGCACTACTTTAGACCAGAGCCCATAGGGAATAGGGCACTACTTTAGACCAGGGCCCATAGGGAATAGGGCACTACTTTAGACCAGGGCCCATAGGGAATAGGGCACTACTTTAGACCAGAGCCCATAGGGAATAGGGCACTACTTTAGACCAGAGCCCATAGGGAATAGTGCACTACTATAGACCAGAGACCATAGGGAATAGTGCACTACTTTAGACCAGAGACCATAGGGAATAGTGCACTACTTTAGACCAGAGACCATAGGGAATAGTGCACTACTTTAGACCAGAGCCCATAGGGAATAGGGCACTACTATAGACCAGAGCCCATAGGGAATAGTGCACTACTATAGACCAGAGACCATAGGGAATAGGGCACTACTATAGACCAGAGCCCATAGGGAATAGGGCACTACTATAGACCAGAGCCCATAGGGAATAGTGCACTACTATAGACCAGAGCCCATAGGGAATAGGGCACTACTATAGACCAGAGACCATAGGGAATAGGGCACTACTTTTGACCAGAGCCCATAGGGAATAGGGCACTACTTTTGACCAGAGCCCATAGGGAATAGGGCACTACTTTTGACCAGAGCCCATAGGGAATAGGGCACTACTTTAGACCAGAGCCCATAGGGAATAGGGCACTACTTTAGACCAGAGACCATAGGGAATAGTGCACTACTATAGACCAGAGCCCATAGGGAATAGGGCACTACTATAGACCAGAGCCCATAGGGAATAGGGCACTACTATAGACCAGAGCCCATAGGGAATAGTGCACTACTATAGACCACAGACCATAGGGAATAGTGCACTACTATAGACCAGAGCCCATAGGGAATAGGGCACTACTTTAGACCACAGACCATAGGGAATAGGGCACTACTATAGACCAGAGCCCATAGGGAATAGGGCACTACTATAGACCAGAGCCCATAGGGAATAGTGCACTACTATAGACCAGAGACCATAGGGAATAGTGCACTACTATAGACCAGAGCCCATAGGGAATAGGGCACTACTATAGACCAGAGCCCATAGGGAATAGGGCACTACTATAGACCAGAGCCCATAGGGAATAGGGCACTACTATAGACCAGAGACCATAGGGAATAGTGCACTACTTTAGACCAGAGACCATAGGGAATAGGGCACTACTTTAGACCAGAGCCCATAGGGAATAGGGCACTACTTTTGACCAGAGCCCATAGGGAATAGGGCACTACTTTTGACCAGAGCCCATAGGGAATAGGGCACTACTTTAGACCAGAGACCATAGGGAATAGGGCACTACTTTAGACCAGAGCCCATAGGGAATAGTGCACTACTATAGACCAGAGCCCATAGGGAATAGGGCACTACTATAGACCAGAGCCCATAGGGAATAGTGCACTACTATAGACCAGAGCCCATAGGGAATAGGGCACTACTATAGACCAGAGCCCATAGGGAATAGGGCACTACTATAGACCAGAGCCCATAGGGAATAGGGCACTACAGGGAATAGGGTGCTATTTTAGAGACTTATTATATGTTTGTTAGTTGATACTTGAAAAAAATATATAAAAATAGACTGAAAAGGCTTTTTCAAAATTAAAATATCCATGTGACATTGCTACATACAAGGATGTCATGCCAAATTCAAAATCTGAATTGAATAGATTTTTATATAAAACTCACCATAGTATAATGTACAGTATGCATTAAGGTGTCTGTAATATAATTTAACATGGCAATAAATTAATGTAGACATTAAGAAAGTGGGGGGGTACCAAGATGGAGGCGTGGGGGGGTACCAAGATGGAGGTGTGGAGGGAGTACCAAGATGGAGGTGTGGAGGGAGTACCAAGATGGAGGCGTGGGGGGGTACCAAGATGGAGGCGTGGGGGGGTACCAAGATGGAGGCGTGGGGGGGTACCAAGATGGAGGCGTGGGGGGGTACCAAGATGGAGGCGTGGGGGGGTACCAAGATGGAGGCGTGGGGGGGTACCAAGATGGAGGTGTGGAGGGGTACCAAGATGGAGGCGTGGGAGGGTACCAAGATGGAGGCGTGGGGGGAGTACCAAGATGGAGGCGTGGGGGGAGTACCAAGATGGAGGTGTGGAGGGGTACCAAGATGGAGGCGTGTTGGCTTCTACACAGCGCCCCCTATATCAGTCATCTAGTGTGTATATATACATCTTTGGTCCTGACCCCTACCTTGTCTGTATCTCCCAACCCAGGAACAAGGACGTACCAGTGAATCACAGAGACTTCTGGTACGCCACCTACACCTTGTACAGTATCTCAGAGACGGTGGAGAGCGAGGAGAAGCTGAGTGACGCGGCCAGCGGGAGCAGCGGAGGGGAGCAGGGATCTAGGTCTCAGCTCACCATGGTCTCCTTCCTCAAGCCGGTACTCAAACAGATCATCATGGCTGGGAAGAGCATGCAGCTCCTCAAGAACCTGGACTGTACAGAGGCTGAGCAGACCGATGGCTCCACTAGAGGTCAGTGTTGGTCTGTAGTTCATCTGTAGCTGGTCTGTAGTTCATCTGTAGCTGGTCTGTAGTTCATCTTTAGCTGTTCTGTAGTTCATCTTTAGCTGGTCTGTTGCTGGTCTGTAGTTCATCTGTAGCTGTTCTGTTGCTGGTCTGTAGTTCACCTTTAGCTGGTCTGTTGCTGGTCTGTAGTTCACCTTTAGCTGGTCTGTTGCTGGTCTGTAGTTCACCTTTAGCTGGTCTGTTGCTGGTCTGTAGTTCACCTTTAGCTGGTCTGTAGTTCATCTGTAGCTGGTCTGTTGCTGGTCTGTAGTTCATCTGTAGCTGGTCTGTTGCTGGTCTGTAGTTCATCTAGCTGGTCTGTTGCTGGTCTGTAGTTCACCTTTAGCTGGTCTGTAGTTCACCTTTAGCTGGTCTGTAGTTCATCTTTAGCTGGTCTGTTGCTGGTCTGTAGTTCACCTTTAGCTGGTCTGTTGCTGGTCTGTAGTTCACCTTTAGCTGGTCTGTTGCTGGTCTGTAGTTCATCTTTAGCTGGTGTTTAGCTGGTCTGTAATTGGTCACCAGGCTAGTGTTTCTAGTGCAGAGTGTGGTACAGAGAGATGTGTTTGAGTACTGCTTATGCCTGGTTATTTGCTCAACTACCGAGAGCAAACGGTTTGTGTTTTTCAGAATATACATTATTTTGGAACCGTAAGATTGTGTTCCTATCTCATCCCTGAGCCTTGAGCTATAATCAAGCGAAGTATGGCCATATGGTACAAAACACCTGCTTACTGCTTGGGTTCCTAATGTTCTCTATATGTTGTAGATGCTTACTGCTTGGGTTCCTAATGTTCTCTATATGTTGTAGATGCTTACTGCTTGGATTCCTAATGTTCTCTATATGTTGTAGATGCTTACTGCTTGGATTCCTAATGTTCTCTATATGTTTAGATGCTTACTGCTTGGATTCCTAATGTTCTCTATATGTTGTAGATGCTTACTGCTTGGATTCCTAATGTTCTCTATATGTTTAGATGCTTACTGCTTGGATTCCTAATGTTCTCTATATGTTGTAGATGCTTACTGCTTGGATTCCTAATGTTCTCTATATGTTGTAGATGCTTACTGCTTGGATTCCTAATGTTCTCTATATGTTTAGATGCTTACTGCTTGGATTCCTAATGTTCTCTATATGTTGTAGATGCTTACTGCTTGGATTCCTAATGTTCTCTATATGTTTAGATGCTTACTGCTTGGATTCCTAATGTTCTCTATATGTTTAGATGCTTACTGCTTGGATTCCTAATGTTCTCTATATGTTGTAGATGCTTACTGCTTGGATTCCTAATGTTCTCTATGTTTTAGATGCTTACTGCTTGGATTCCTAATGTTCTCTATATGTTGTAGATGCTTACTGCTTGGATTCCTAATGTTCTCTATATGTTGTAGATGCTTACTGCTTGGATTCCTAATGTTCTCTATGTTTTAGATGCTTACTGCTTGGATTCCTAATGTTCTCTATATGTTGTAGATGCTTACTGCTTGGATTCCTAATGATCTCTATATGTTTAGATGCTTACTGCTTGGATTCCTAATGTTCTCTATGTTTTAGATGCTTACTGCTTGGATTCCTAATGTTCTCTATATGTTGTAGATGCTTACTGCTTGGATTCCTAATGTTCTCTATGTTTTAGATGCTTACTGCTTGGATTCCTAATGTTCTCTATATGTTGTAGATGCTTACTGCTTGGATTCCTAATGTTCTCTATGTTTTAGATGCTTACTGCTTGGATTCCTAATGTTCTCTATATGTTGTAGATGCTTACTGCTTGGATTCCTAATGTTCTCTATATGTTGTAGATGCTTACTGCTTGGATTCCTAATGTTCTCTATATGTTGTAGATGCTTACTGCTTGGATTCCTAATGTTCTCTATATGTTGTAGATGCTTACTGCTTGGATTCCTAATGTTCTCTGTATGTTTTAGATGCTTACTGCTTGGGTTCCTAATGTTCTCTGTGTGTTTTAGATGCAGAAAGGAAGAGCTTGTACACTCTTTTCCTGGAGTCTGTTCAGTCCCGCCTCCGTTGCCGGGACGACTCCCCCGCGGATACGGTCACCGAGCAACAGGCCACAAAGCAGAGCCTGATCAAGATGCAGTCGATTGTAGCTCAGCATCTACAGATGGATGACATACATGACCCTCTACTGGCCATCAACTTCGCCAGGTGAGTGGAAGAGAGTACACTAGGACCGAGGCGGAGCGGGGTAGGGACCGAGGCGGAGTGGGGTAGGGACAAAAATATCCAAGATGGTGTAGCAGTGGGGATGTCTGTTTTGATTGGCTTGTCCCGTCCCTTGTATATATCGTTTTTCTTTTTTTTCTCATTTTCCATCTACGGACTGAACATACTCTCCTGCAACCCGCCTCACCCAATGTGGTATGAATCTGCTATTTTTACACTTTTGAACCGGAACCCCCTTCAGAAGCTAGCCAGCTAACTAGCTACTAGCTAGTAGTTAGCCTGGAGCTGGCTTCGAACTAGGCCCATCTCCCGGCTAGCCGAAGAGATTCCATCAAGCAACCCCTGGGCTTCAATACCTCTTTTGCCAATTGGCCTGGACCCTTTGCTGCCGACACGGAGCCCCGCCGATCCATTAAGATTGGTCTGCTGACGTAACCGTCTGAGGGGGTTTCAACAGACTCTCCTGTTGCGACATCCTCCTGAGGCCCATCTGCTAGCCCCTGCCTGCTAGTTGTCTGAATCGCCGTGCCTCCAGCTCGCCTAGGTACTCACTGGACCCTATGACCACTCGGCTACACATGCCTCTCCCTAAAGTCAATATGCCTTGTCTATTTCTGTTTTGGTTAGTGATTTTTGTCTTATTTCACTGTAGAGCCTCCAGCCCTGCTCAATATGCCTTAGCTAGCCCTTTTGTTCCACCCCCCACACATGAGGTGACCTCAACTGGCTTAAATGGTGCCTCTAGAGACAAAACCTCTCATCGTCACTCAATGGTTTACCTCCACTGTATTCACATCCTACCATACCCTTGGTCTGTACATTATACCTTGAATCTATTCTTCCGCGCCCAGAAACCTGCTCCTTTACTCTCTGTTCCGAACGCACTAGACGACCAGTTCTTTTAGCCTTTAGCCGTACCCTTATCCTACTCCTCCTCTGTTCCTCTGGTGATGTAGAGGTTAACCCAGGTCCTGCAGCCCCCAGCATCACTCCCATTCCCCAGGCGCTCTCATTTGTTGACTTCTGTAACCGTAAAAGCATTGCTTTCATGCATGTTAACATTAGAAGCCTTCTCCCTAAGTTTGTTTTATTCACTGCTTTAGCACACTCTGCCGACCCGCATGTTCTAGCCTTGTCTGAATCCTGGCTTAGGAAGGCCACCAAAAACCCTGAAATGTCCATCCCTAACTATAACATCTTCCGACAAGATAGAACTGCCAAAGGGGGCGGAGTTGCAAAAGGGGGCGGAGTTGCAATCTACTGCAGAGAGAGCCTGCAGAGTTCTGTCATACTATCCAGGTCTGTGCCCAAACAATTCGAGCTTCTACTTTTAAAAATCCATCTTTCCAGAAACAAGTCTCTCGCCGTTGCCGCTTGTTATAGACCCCCTTCAGCCCCCAGCTGTGCCCTGGACACCATATGTGAATTGATTGCCCCCCCATCTACCTTCAGAGCTCATACTGTTAGGTGACCTAAACTGGGAGATGCTTAACACCCCGGCTGTCCTACAATCTAAGCTAGATGCCCTCAATCTGACACAAATCATCAAGGAACCTACCAGGTACAACCCTAAATCCGTAACCATGGGCACCCTCTTAGATATCATCCTGGAAGGATATTGACCTCATCCCGTCAGTAGAGGATGCCTGGCTGCTCTTCAAAAGTGCGTTCCTCTCCATCTTCAATAAGCATGCCCCTTTCAAAAAAACGTAGAACTAAGAACAGATATAGTCCTTGGTTCACCCCAGACTTGACTGCCCTTGACCAGCACAAAAACATCCTGTGGCGTTCTGCATTGTCATCGAATAGCCCCCGCAATATGCAACTTTTCAGGGAAGTCAGGAACCAATATACTCAGTCAGTTAGGAAAGCAAAGGCTAGCTTTTTCAAACAGAAATTTGCATCCTGTAGCACTAATTCCAAAAAGTTCTGGAACACTATGAAGTCCATGGAGAATAAGAGTACCTCCTCCCAGCTGCCCACTGCACTGAGGCTAGGAAATACTGTCACCACTGATAAATCCATGATAATTGAGAATTTCAATAAGCATTTTTCCACGGCTGGCCATGCTTTCCACCTGGCTACCCCTACCCCGGTCAACATTTCAACACCCCCTGCAGCAACTTGCCCAAGCCCCCCGTCCCCTGCTTCTCCAAATCCAGACAGCTGATGTTCTGAAAGAACTGCAAAATCTGGATCCCTACAAATCAGCTGGGCTAGACAATCTGGACCCTCTCTTTCTAAAAGTATCCGCCGAAGTTGTTGCAACCCCTATTACTAGCCTATTAAACCTCTCTTTCGTATCATCTGAGATCCCCAAAGATTGGAAAGCTGCCTCGGTCATCCCTCTCTTCAAAGGGGGAGACACTCTAGACTCAAACTTTTATAGACCTATATCCATCCTGTCCTGCCTTTCTTCAATCTTTAAAAGCCACGTTAATAAACAGTTCACTGACCATTTCGAATCCCACCGTACCTTCTCCACTATGCAATCTGGTTTCCGAGCTGGTCATGGGTGAACCTCAGCCAAGCTCAAGGTCTTAAACAATATCATAACCGCCATCGATAAGATAGTACTGTGCAGCCGTCTTCATCGACCTGGCAAAGGCTTTCCACTCTGTCAATCACCACATTCTTATCGGCAGACTCAATAGCCTTGGCTTCTCAAATGACTGCCTCGCCTGGTTTACCAACTACTTCTCAGATAGAGTTCAGTGTGTCAAATCGGAGGGCCTGTTATCCAGACCTCTGGCAGTCTCTATGGGGGAGTCACAGGGTTCAATTCTTGGGACGACTCTTTTCCCCGTATATATCAATGATGTCGCTCTTGCTGCTGGTGAGTCTCTGATCCACCTCTATGCAGACGACACCATTCTGTATACATCTGGCCCTTCTTTGGACACTGTGCTAACAAACCTCCAAACGAGCTTCAATGCCATACAACACTCCTTCCGTGGCCTCCAACTGCTCTTAAACGCTAGTAAAACTAAATGCATGCTCTTCAACCGATTGCTGCCCGCACCCTCCCGCCCAACTAGCATCACTACTCTGGACGGTTCTGACTTAGAATATGTGGACAACTACAAATACCTAGGTGTCTGGTTAGACTGTAAACTCTCCTTCCAGAATCACATTAAGCATCTCCAATCCAAAATTAAATCTAGAATTGGCTTCTTATTTCGCAACAAAGCATCCTTCACTCATGCTGCCAAACATACCCTCGTAAAACTGACTATCCTACCGATCCTTGACTTCGGTGATGTCATTTACAGAATAGCCCCCAACACTCTACTCAGCAAACTGGATGTAGTCTATCACAGTGCCATCCGTTTTGTCACCAAAGCCCCATATATTACCCACCACTGCGATCTGTATGCTCTCGTTGGCTGGCCCTCGCTTCATACTCGTCGCCAAACCCACTGGCTCCAGGTCATCTATAAGTCTCTGCTAGGTAAAGTCCCGCCTTATCTCAGCTCACTGGTCACCATAGCAACAACCACCCGTAGCACGCGCTCCAGCAGGTATATCGCACTGGTCACCCCCAAAGCCAACACTTCCTATGGCCGCCTTTCCTTCCAGTTCTCTGCTGCCGACGACTGGAACGAATTGCAAAGATCACTGAAGCTGGAGACTCATATCTCCCTCACTAACTCTAAGCATCAGCTATCTTAGCAGCTAACCGATCGCTGCAGCTGTACATAGTCCATCTGTAAATAGCCCACCCAATCTACCTACCTCATCCCCATATTGTTTTTATTTACTTTTTTGCTCTTTTGCACCCCAGTATCTCTACTTGCACATCATCATCTACACATCTATCACTCCAGTATTAATGCTAAATTGTAATTATTTCGCCTCTATGGCCTATTTATTGCCTACCTCCCTACTCTTCTACATTTACACACACTGTACATAGATTTTTCTATTGTGTTATTGACTGTACGTTCGTTTATGTGTAACTCTGTGTTGTTGTTTGTGTCTCACTGCTTTGCTTTATCTTGGCCAGGTTGCAGTTGTAAATGAGAACTTGTTCTCAACTAGCCTACCTGGTTAAATAAAGATGAAATATAAAATAAATAAATAAAAGTTGTTCCAAAGACCAATTAGTGGAAAAACTATCATTGAATTAGAATATCTTGATAATGTAAAGTTTTATCTTGTTTGGTGGCTCCAGAAAGAGAACCCCAGCTCTGGTAACTCCTACTTCCCAACCCCCCCCTCCAGGCTGTACCTGGAGCAGAGTGACTTCCACGAGAGGTTCTCGGGCGGTGACGTGATCGTGGACCGTTCGTCTGAGTCGGTGACGTGTCAGACATTTGAGCTGACGCTGCGCTCCTGCCTCTACCCGCACATCCAGAAGAGGTACATCGAGTGCTGTGGCAACCTCATGACCACCCTGAAGAAGGACTACAGGTAAAGTTGATACGTCTGTCATTACTCTGTCTCATGTCTCTAGTCCTCCAGGTGTCTGTCAGTCATTACTCTGTCTCATGTCTCTAGTCCTCCAGGGCCAGGTGTCCGTCAGTCATTACTCTGTCTCGTGTCTCTAGTCCTCCAGGTGTCTGTCAGTCATTACTCTGTCTCATGTCTCTAGTCCTCCAGGTGTCTGTCAGTCATTACTCTGTCTCATGTCTCTAGTCCTCCAGGTGTCTGTCAGTCATTACTCTGTCTCATGTCTCTAGTCCCCCAGGTGTCTGTCAGTCATTACTCTGTCTCATGTCTCTAGTCCTCCAGGGCCAGGTGTCTGTCAGTCATTATTCTGTCTCATGTCTCTAGTCCTCCAGGTGTCTGTCAGTCATTACTCTGTCTCATGTCTCTAGTCCTCCAGGTGTCTGTCAGTCATTACTCTGTCTCATGTCTCTAGTCCTCCAGGTGTCTGTCAGTCATTACTCTGTCTCATGTCTCTAGTCCTCCAGGTGTCTGTCAGTCATTACTCTGTCTCATGTCTCTAGTCCTCCAGGTGTCCGTCAGTCATTACTCTGTCTCATGTCTCTAGTCCTCCAGGTGTCCGTCAGTCATTACTCTGTCTCATGTCTCTAGTCCTCCAGGTGTCCGTCAGTCATTACTCTGTCTCATGTCTCTAGTCCTCCAGGTGTCTGTTAGTCATTACTCTGTCTCATGTCTCTAGTCCTCCAGGTGTCTGTCAGTCATTACTCTGTCTCATGTCTCTAGTCCTCCAGGTGTCTGTCAGTCATTACTCTGTCTCATGTCTCTAGTCCTCCAGGTGTCTGTCAGTCATTACTCTGTCTCATGTCTCTAGTCCTCCAGGTGTCTGTCAGTCATTACTCTGTCTCATGTCTCTAGTCCTCCAGGTGTCTGTCAGTCATTACTCTGTCTCATGTCTCTAGTCCTCCAGGTGTCCGTCAGTCATTACTCTGTCTCATGTCTCTAGTCCTCCAGGTGTCTGTCAGTCATTACTCTGTCTCATGTCTCTAGTCATCCAGGTGTCTGTCAGTCATTACTCTGTCTCATGTCTCTAGTCCTCCAGGTGTCTGTCAGTCATTACTCTGTCTCATGTCTCTAGTCCTCCAGGTGTCTGTCAGTCATTACTCTGTCTCATGTCTCTAGTCCCCCAGGGCCAGGTGTCTGTCAGTCATTACTCTGTCTCATGTCTCTAGTCCTCCAGGTGTCTGTCAGTCATTACTCTGTCTCATGTCTCTAGTCCTCCAGGTGTCTGTCAGTCATTACTCTGTCTCATGTCTCTAGTCCTCCAGGTGTCTGTCAGTCATTACTCTGTCTCATGTCTCTAGTCCTCCAGGTGTCTGTCAGTCATTACTCTGTCTCATGTCTCTAGTCCTCCAGGTGTCCGTCAGTCATTACTCTGTCTCATGTCTCTAGTCCTCCAGGTGTCTGTCAGTCATTACTCTGTCTCATGTCTCTAGTCCTCCAGGTGTCTGTCAGTCATTACTCTGTCTCATGTCTCTAGTCCTCCAGGGACAGGTGTCCGTCAGTCATTACTCTGTCTCATGTCTCTAGTCCTCCAGGGACAGGTGTCTGTCTGCAGGTGTTCATTCTTCCCTTGTAGTTCATTGATCAATTAAGGTCATTGACCTAGTTCAGTGAAACATACCAGGTACAGTATCATTGAGTGAGTATAGGCTTCATCCCAAATGACACGCGGTTTCCTAATATAGTGCACAACTGTTAACTATTTCCTATATCAGGGCTGTCCAACCCTCTTCCTGGAGATCTACCGTCCTGTAGGTTATCAGTCCAACCCTCTTCCTGGAGATCTACCGTCCTGTAGGTTTTCAGTCCAACCCTCTTCCTGGAGATCTACTGTCCTGTAGGTTTTCAGTCCAACCCTCTTCCTGGAGATCTACTGTCCTGTAGGTTATCAGTCCAACCCTCTTCCTGGAGATCTACCGTCCTGTAGGTTTACAGTCCAATCCTCTTCCTGGAGATCTACTGTCCTGTAGGTTTTCAGTCCAACCCTCTTCCTGGAGATCTACTGTCCTGTAGGTTTTCAGTCCAACCCTCTTCCTGGAGATCTACTGTCCTGTAGGTTTTCAGTCCAACCCTCTTCCTGGAGATCTACTGTCCTGTAGGTTTTCAGTCCAACCCTCTTCCTGGAGATCTACTGTCCTGTAGGTTTTCAGTCCAACCCTCTTCCTGGAGATCTACTGTCCTGTAGGTTATCAGTCCAACCCTCTTCCTGAAGATCTACTGTCCTGTAGGTTATCAGTCCAACCCTCTTCCTGGAGATCTACTGTCCTGTAGGTTTTCAGTCCAACCCTCTTCCTGGAGATCTACCGTCCTGTAGGTTTTCAGTCCAACCCTCTTCCTGGAGATCTACTGTCCTGTAGGTTTACAGTCCAATCCTCTTCCTGGAGATCTACTGTCCTGTAGGTTATCAGTCCAACCCTCTTCCTGGAGATCTACTGTCCTGTAGGTTTTCAGTCCAACCCTCTTCCTGGAGATCTACTGTCCTGTAGGTTTTCAGTCCAACCCTCTTCCTGGAGATCTACTGTCCTGTAGGTTTTCAGTTCAACCCTCTTCCTGGAGATCTACTGTCCTGTAGGTTCACAGTCCAACCCTCTTCCTGGAGATCTACTGTCCTGTAGGTTTTCAGTCCAACCCTCTTCCTGGAGATCTACTGTCCTGTAGGTTTTCAGTCCAACCCTCTTCCTGGGGATCTACTGTCCTGTAGGTTCTCAGTCCAACCCTCTTCCTGGAGATCTACTGTCCTGTAGGTTTTCAGTCCAACCCTCTTCCTGGAGATCTACTGTCCTGTAGGTTTTCAGTCCAACCCTAATTTAACACACCTGATTCTACTAATTACCTGCTCAACAAGACCTTAACTAGCTAAATTAGGGTTGGACTGAAAACCTACAGGACAGTAGATCTCCAGGAAGAGGGTTGGACTGAAAACCCACAGGACAGTAGATCTCCAGGAAGAGGGTTGGACTGAAAACCTACAGGACAGTAGATCTCCAGGAAGAGGGTTGGACTGAAAACCCACAGGACAGTAGATCTCCAGGAAGAGGGTTGGACTGAACCTACAGGACAGTAGATCTCCAGGAAGAGGGTTGGACTGATAACCTACAGGACAGTAGATCACCAGGAAGAGGGTTGGACTGATAACCTACAGGACAGTAGATCACCAGGAAGAGGGTTGGACTGATAACCTACAGGACAGTAGATCTCCAGGAAGAGGGTTGGACTGATAACCTACAGGACAGTAGATCACCAGGAAGAGGGTTGGACTGATAACCTACAGGACAGTAGATCTCCAGGAAGAGGGTTGGCCTGAAAACCTACAGGACGGTAGATCTCCAGGAAGAGGGTTGGACTGAAAACCTACAGGACAGTAGATCTCCAGGAAGAGGGTTGGACTGATAACCTACAGGACAGTAGATCTCCAGGTTGGACTGATAACCTACAGGACAGTAGATCTCCAGGAAGAGGGTTGGACTGAAAACCTACAGGACGGTAGATCTCCAGGAAGAGGGTTGGACTGAAAACCTACAGGACAGTAGATCTCCAGGAAGAGGGTTGGACTGAAAACCTACAGGACAGTAGATCTCCAGGAAGAGGGTTGGACTGAAAACCTACAGGACAGTAGATCTCCAGGAAGAGGGTTGGACTGAAAACCTACAGGACAGTAGATCTCAGGAAGGGGTTGGACTGATAACCTACAGGACAGTAGATCTCCAGGAAGAGGGTTGGACTGAAAACCTACAGGACAGTGATCTCCAGGAAGAGGGGTGGACTGATACCTACAGGACGTAGATCTCCAGGAAGAGGTTGGACTGAAACCTACAGGACAGTAGATCTCCAGGAAGATGGTTGGACTGATAACCTACAGGACAGTAGATATCCAGGAAGAGGGTTGGACTGATAACCTACAGGACAGTAGATCTCCAGGAAGAGGTTGGACTAATAACCTACAGGACAGTAGATCTCCAGGAAGAGGGTTGGACTGATAACCTACAGGACAGTAGATCTCCAGGAAGAGGGTAGGACTGATAACCTACAGGACGGTAGATCTCCAGGAAGAGGGTTGGCTGATAACCTACAGGACGGTAGATCTCCAGGAAGAGGGTTGGACTGATAACCTACAGGACAGTAGATCTCCAGGAAGAGGGTTGGGACTGATAACCTACAGGACGGTAGATCTCCAGGAAGAGGGTTGGACTGATAAACCTACAGGACGGTAGATCTCCAGGAAGAGGGTTGGACTGATAACCTACAGGACAGTAGATCTCCAGGAAGAGGGTTGGACTGATAACCTACAGGACGGT
>NW_024060592.1:0-22994 GCF_016432855.1 Salvelinus namaycush | reverse complement strand
ATATAATAGAGAAAGTAGATCTAGCTGGTGGTCTGTCATAAATAATAGAGGCGTAGACTAGCTGGTTGTCCTTATATAATAGAGACAGTAGATCTAGCCTGGTCTGTCCATTAATCTAATAGAGGACAGTAGAATCTAGCTTGTCTGTCATAATATAATAGATACATGTAGATCTAGCTGGTCTGTCATAATATAATAGGAGATTCTAGCTGGTCTGTCATAATATTAATAGAGACATTAGAACTAGCTGGTCTGTCGTAATGTAATAGAGAAATTAGATCTAGCTGGTCTGTCATAATATAATAGATACTGTAGATCTAGCTGGTCTGTCATAATATAATAGAGACATTAGATCTAGCTGGTCTGTCATAATGTAATAGAGACATTAGATCTAGCTGGTCTATCATAATATAATAGAGACACTATATCTAGCTGGTCTGTCATAATGTAATAGAGACATTAGATCCAGCTGGTTTGTCATAATATAATAGAGACAGTATATCTAGCTGGCCTGTCATAATATAATAGATACTTTAGATCTAGCTGGTCTGTCATAATATAATAGAGACATTAGATCTAGCTGGTCTATCATAATATAATAGAGACACTATATCTAGCTGGTCTGTCATAATATAATAGAGACAGTAGATCTAGCTGGTCTGTCATAATGTAATAGAGACATTAGATCTAGCTGGTCTATCATAATATAATAGAGACACTATATCTAGCTGGTCTGTCATAATATAATAGAGACATTAGATCTAGCTGGTCTGTCATAATATAATAGGGACAGTAGATCTAGCTGGTCTGTCATAATATAATAGAGACAGTAGATCTAGCTGGTCTGTCATAATATAATAGAGACAGTATATCTAGCTGGTTTGTCATAACATAATCGAGACAGTAGATCTAGCTGGTCTGTCATAATATAATAGAGACATTAGATCTTGCTTGTCTGTCATAATATAATAGATACTGTAGATCTAGCTGGTCTATCATAATATAATAGAGACATTAGATCTACCTGGTCTGTCATAATGTAATAGAGACATTAGATCTAGCTGGTCTGTCATAATATAATAGACAGTAGAACTAGCTGGCCTGTCATAATGTAATAGAGACATTAGATCCAGCTGGTTTGTCATAATATAATAGAGACAGTATATCTAGCTGCCCTGTCATAATATAATAGATACTGTAGATCTAGCTGGTCTGTCATAATATAATAGAGACAGTATATCTACCTGGTCTGTCATAATGTAATAGAGACATTAGATCTAGCTGGTCTGTCATAATATAATAGACAGTAGAACTAGCTGGCCTGTCATAATGTAATAGAGACATTAGATCCAGCTGGTTTGTCATAATATAATAGAGACAGTATATCTAGCTGCCCTGTCATAATATAATAGATACTGTAGATCTAGCTGGTCTGTCATAATATAATAGAGACAGTATATCTAGCTGGTCTGTCATAATATAATAGAGACATTCGATCTAGCTGGTCTGTCATAATATAATAGAGACAGTATATCTAGCTGGTCTGTCATAATATAATAGAGACATTAGATCTAGCTGGTCTGTCATAATATAATAGAGGCAGTAGATCTAGCTGGTCTGTCATTATATAATAGAGACATTAGATCTAGCTGGTCTGTCATAATATAATAGATACTGTAGATCTAGCTGGTCTGTCATAATATAATAGAGACATTAGAACTAGCTGGTCTGTCATAATGTAATAGAGAAATTAGATCTAGCTGGTCTGTCATAATATAATAGATACTGTAGATCTAGCTGGTCTGTCATAATATAATAGATACTGTAGATCTAGCTGGTCTATCATAATGTAATAGAGACATTAGATCTAGCTGGTCTGTCATAATATAATAGACAGTAGAACTAGCTGGCCTGTCATAATGTAATAGAGACATTAGATCTAGCTGGTCTGTCATAATGTAATAGAGACATTAGATCTAGCTGGTCTGTCATAATATAATAGAGACAGTAGATCTAGCTGGTCTATCATAATATAATAGAGACACTATATCTAGCTGGTCTGTCATAATGTAATAGAGACATTAGATCCAGCTGGTTTGTCATAATATAATAGAGACAGTATATCTAGCTGGCCTGTCATAATATAATAGATACTTTAGATCTAGCTGGTCTGTCATAATATAATAGAGACATTAGATCTAGCTGGTCTATCATAATATAATAGAGACACTATATCTAGCTGGTCTGTCATAATATAATAGAGACAGTAGATCTAGCTGGTCTGTCATAATGTAATAGAGACATTAGATCTAGCTGGTCTATCATAATATAATAGAGACACTATATCTAGCTGGTCTGTCATAATATAATAGAGACATTAGATCTAGCTGGTCTGTCATAATATAATAGGGACAGTAGATCTAGCTGGTCTGTCATAATATAATAGAGACAGTAGATCTAGCTGGTCTGTCATAATATAATAGAGACAGTATATCTAGCTGGTTTGTCATAACATAATCGAGACAGTAGATCTAGCTGGTCTGTCATAATATAATAGAGACATTAGATCTTGCTTGTCTGTCATAATATAATAGATACTGTAGATCTAGCTGGTCTATCATAATATAATAGAGACATTAGATCTACCTGGTCTGTCATAATGTAATAGAGACATTAGATCTAGCTGGTCTGTCATAATATAATAGATACTGTAGATCTAGCTGGTCTGTCATAATATAATAGAGACATTAGATCTAGCTGGTCTGTCATAATGTAATAGAGACATTAGATCTAGCTGGTCTATCATAATATAATAGAGACACTATATCTAGCTGGTCTGTCATAATGTAATAGAGACATTAGATCCAGCTGGTTTGTCATAATATAATAGAGACAGTATATCTAGCTGGCCTGTCATAATATAATAGATACTTTAGATCTAGCTGGTCTGTCATAATATAATAGAGACATTAGATCTAGCTGGTCTATCATAATATAATAGAGACACTATATCTAGCTGGTCTGTCATAATATAATAGAGACAGTAGATCTAGCTGGTCTGTCATAATGTAATAGAGACATTAGATCTAGCTGGTCTATCATAATATAATAGAGACACTATATCTAGCTGGTCTGTCATAATAATAGAGACATTAGATCTAGCTGGTCTGTCATAATATAATAGGGACAGTAGATCTAGCTGGTCTGTCATAATATAATAGAGACAGTAGATCTAGCTGGTCTGTCATAATATAATAGAGACAGTATATCTAGCTGGTTTGTCATAACATAATCGAGACAGTAGATCTAGCTGGTCTGTCATAATATAATAGAGACATTAGATCTTGCTTGTCTGTCATAATATAATAGATACTGTAGATCTAGCTGGTCTATCATAATATAATAGAGACATTAGATCTACCTGGTCTGTCATAATGTAATAGAGACATTAGATCTAGCTGGTCTGTCATAATATAATAGACAGTAGAACTAGCTGGCCTGTCATAATGTAATAGAGACATTAGATCCAGCTGGTTTGTCATAATATAATAGAGACAGTATATCTAGCTGCCCTGTCATAATATAATAGATACTGTAGATCTAGCTGGTCTGTCATAATATAATAGAGACAGTATATCTACCTGGTCTGTCATAATGTAATAGAGACATTAGATCTAGCTGGTCTGTCATAATATAATAGACAGTAGAACTAGCTGGCCTGTCATAATGTAATAGAGACATTAGATCCAGCTGGTTTGTCATAATATAATAGAGACAGTATATCTAGCTGCCCTGTCATAATATAATAGATACTGTAGATCTAGCTGGTCTGTCATAATATAATAGAGACAGTATATCTAGCTGGTCTGTCATAATATAATAGAGACATTCGATCTAGCTGGTCTGTCATAATATAATAGAGACAGTATATCTAGCTGGTCTGTCATAATATAATAGAGACATTAGATCTAGCTGGTCTGTCATAATATAATAGAGGCAGTAGATCTAGCTGGTCTGTCATTATATAATAGAGACATTAGATCTAGCTGGTCTGTCATAATATAATAGATACTGTAGATCTAGCTGGTCTGTCATAATATAATAGAGACATTAGAACTAGCTGGTCTGTCATAATGTAATAGAGAAATTAGATCTAGCTGGTCTGTCATAATATAATAGATACTGTAGATCTAGCTGGTCTGTCATAATATAATAGATACTGTAGATCTAGCTGGTCTATCATAATGTAATAGAGACATTAGATCTAGCTGGTCTGTCATAATATAATAGACAGTAGAACTAGCTGGCCTGTCATAATGTAATAGAGACATTAGATCTAGCTGGTCTGTCATAATGTAATAGAGACATTAGATCTAGCTGGTCTGTCATAATATAATAGAGACAGTAGATCTAGCTGGTCTATCATAATATAATAGAGACACTATATCTAGCTGGTCTGTCATAATGTAATAGAGACATTAGATCCAGCTGGTTTGTCATAATATAATAGAGACAGTATATCTAGCTGGCCTGTCATAATATAATAGATACTTTAGATCTAGCTGGTCTGTCATAATATAATAGAGACATTAGATCTAGCTGGTCTATCATAATATAATAGAGACACTATATCTAGCTGGTCTGTCATAATATAATAGAGACAGTAGATCTAGCTGGTCTGTCATAATGTAATAGAGACATTAGATCTAGCTGGTCTATCATAATATAATAGAGACACTATATCTAGCTGGTCTGTCATAATATAATAGAGACATTAGATCTAGCTGGTCTGTCATAATATAATAGGGACAGTAGATCTAGCTGGTCTGTCATAATATAATAGAGACAGTAGATCTAGCTGGTCTGTCATAATATAATAGAGACAGTATATCTAGCTGGTTTGTCATAACATAATCGAGACAGTAGATCTAGCTGGTCTGTCATAATATAATAGAGACATTAGATCTTGCTTGTCTGTCATAATATAATAGATACTGTAGATCTAGCTGGTCTATCATAATATAATAGAGACATTAGATCTACCTGGTCTGTCATAATGTAATAGAGACATTAGATCTAGCTGGTCTGTCATTGTTACGCACGCCTCTGCGAAGAGGGAACGCAACTCCCTGCTATAACTCAACTCTCTGAAGTGCAAGAGGTATGGACTGTAGGTGCGAGCAAGGATGACACAAAAGCAGATTTTACCGTTTACTTGGATTTATTTTCTTACACGGTAATATGGGGAAAAGGGGCTGGACGGAACCAAAGCAAAGAAAGTAAATATCAAAGTTCCCCCTCTCCTATCTAACCTGCCTACCCACTTAACTTACCTAACTTAGCACCGTCTGGTGCCCTAACCAAAATACAGGGGGTGGTCCGCCCAGGTCTTACCTAGTGTGCCTAGACAGTAAATATACTACGGGTATATGTATGCCCTCGGGCCTCTTGCCTAAGCACTCCCAAAGTGCCTTCTCCTTCCCCCCTGGGAACAAATGAAACAGAGTAAATATTAATGATTTCACAAACACTCACAAACACAGGACATAGAAAAACTGCTACCAACAACAACAGTACATACCACACTTTCTGATACACAACCAACCCTATATCACAATCTAATTTCTCTCTCTCAATCTCCAAATCTCTACTCCTTATCTCATCTCTCTCTCCAATCTAATGATTTCTCTCCCTCCAAAAAAAATCTCCTCTCTACTGAACAGAACACTGGTTTTTATATCTTCAGGTGGCAATGTTAATTAGTCAGCTGCTTCTTGACGAGGGGGCGGGGTCAGCTCCAATCACCAATTAGCCTGGGGTCGACCAATCAGCTGGTTGGGGAGTATTTCAGGAAGCCATCTCCTGAAACACACACTCAAATACAAAACAGAACACAGAAACTGGGGAACGTAACACGCCCACCACAAAAATTGCAAACATACAGTTTGTAATAACAAAAACCAACGCTTCCCCAGTTAGTAAACCCGTGATAGAGCGTCAGCAACCACATTCGCTGAGCCCTTCATATAGGCTATCTGTACATTATATCCTTGTACAATCAGAGCCCACCGCATAAGGCGGCGGTTCTGATTGTACATTTGCTTTAAGAACACTAAAGGATTATGGTCCGTGAAGACCATTACAGGCAAGGCACTGGATCCCACATATACCTCAAAGAACTGTAAGGCTAGCAATAAAGCTAGCGTCTCTTGTTCAATTGTGGAGTACCTTGACTGACACGAGTTGAACTTACGGGAGAAGAAACTGACGGGCCGATCCACTCCGTCTTCATCTTCCTGTAAGAGAACCGCACCCACCCCCACTATACTAGCGTCAACCTCCAGCTTAAAAGGTTTGTCAAAGTTGGGGGCGGCAAGCACTGGGGCACTACAAAGTAGCGCTTTAGCGGACTCAAAAGCATGGTTACAGTCCTTGGACCACCTAAATGGTACCTTGGGACTAAGCAGAGATGAAAGGGGAGCTACTACCGTCGAGAAATTCTTACAGAATGTACGATAGTACCCTACCATCCCTAGGAATCTGCGCAACTGGCGTCGAGTCGTGGGAGCAGGAAAAGCAACAATTGCCTCCACCTTGCCAGATACTGGGCGCACTTGACCTCGTCCCACTTGTTTCCCTAATAGCAAATAGGACAAAGGGCACCCCCTCATCCCAATCGGTACTGGTATCCATACAATACTTGCGTAGCATTGCCTTCAGCGTCTGATGCCAACGTTCGAGAGCCCCTTGACTCTCTGGATGATACGGACTTGAGACCTGATGGGAAATACACAATGTCTTTAACACATTTGAAAACAGCTTTGACATGAAGTTGGATCCCTGATCAGTTTGGATTACTTTAGGGAGTCCAAACGTAGAGAAGAACTTCACCAGTGCCTTCACCACAGTCTTAGCCGTTATAGTACGGAGAGGAATAGCCTCTGGGTATCGAGTAGCACTGCACATTATTGTTAGTAGGAACTGGTTACCTGACCTGGTTTTCGGCAACGGACCTACACAATCAACTATCACTCTTTCAAACGGTTCCCCCACCACAGGAATCGGGCAGAGCGGTGCTCGAGGAACTGTTTGATTCGCTTTCCCAGTGAGTTGACATACGTGACATGTTTTACAAAATTGGACCACATCAGACTTCAAACCTGGCCAAAAAAAATGACGAAGGACCCGGTTATAAGTCTTTGTGATCCCCAAATGTCCAGACCACGCCTGGTCATGGGCGAGTGACAGCACCTGCTGTCGGAACGGTGTAGGAACAACCACTTGACACACTTCATCCCAGTCATTAACGGTGTCATGAGCTGCCCATTTACGCATCAAAACTCCTGCTTCCATAAAGTAGGCAGTCTCTTTAGTTTTAGCTTCCTCAATGGAAATTACCGAAGCAAAACACTTGCGAAGACTGGTGTCTCCTTTTTGACATTCAATCACCTTCTCAGGGGTGACAGACAAAAGAATGTCATGTAATTGGGGCGCGATTTCGCAGTCCCCTTCCTTAGTTTTCACAGGAGTAAAAACTGTCGGACTTGCAGAAGGAATACTCGGTGCATTGTCTTCTACTTCAACATTCTCAAAAATGGAACTAGCCAAATCCACCACATCTCCAAGCTTGCGAGATTGTGCCCTCGTTAAGACACAAGCAGGAAAAACATGTGGAAATGCTTGAACCAATTTCTCATCTGCAATTTTGATTTCTGGGTTGTCTACTACCTCTAACACAGGAGTAACGTTACCACCAGCAATATCATTCCCTAGTAGCAATGTGACTCCTTTTACTGGCAGTGTAGACACTACACCAACACGGAAACGTCCTGATACCAAATCTGACACTAAGTGAACCCAGTGTAATGGTACAGGTACTGTTTTTGTCTCTATGCCCTGTAATATAACATGTGAGCCACAATATGTTTCAGGAGACCAGGGTAAAGCATCAGTAATGATTACTGACTGTGCCGCCCCGGTGTCTCGTAAGATTTTAATTGGCTTTTGATCAGCTTGTTCTCCAGTTAAGGAAACACAACCGGTAGAGATAAATGGAGCATAAACAGGATCCGGTTTCTCAAATGCTGAACCAATACCTCGGACCAACGGACGAGCCAAAGACTTGACTAAACCCAAACTTTTCCTTTTTGGGGACGGTGACTGGGACTGTTTCGGTTTATTTTTCAAAACTGGGCAGTCCGCAATCACGTGACCCTTTTGGTGACAGTAAAAACATTCACGGATCTCATGAAAAGGCTTGTCAGAGGAAAAACGACCTGAATGAGGCACTGATGACGTAATCAGTCTACCTTCAAAACGAGGTGCACCAAAGACAGTCTTGTGTGTCAAAGCGTACTCATCTGCCAACACTGCTGCCTGGGCCAATGTCACCACTTTCTGTTCATTTAAATGAACTACAATTCTATCTGGGAGGTTGCTTTTAAAATCCTCCAACAGCATCAACTCCCGAATATCAGCAAATGTGTTAGCTTTGCTGGCTGAACACCATCGATTAAACAGAGACTCTTTGTCCCTAGCAAACTCAACAAAAGTACGGTGAGAGGGTTTCTTGTGGTTCCTGAAGCGCTGTCTATAAGCTTCAGGCACCAACTCATAAGCTCGCAACACGGTAGTTTTAACTGTTTCGTAGTGTAAACTGTCTTCCAGCGAGAGAGCAGCTACTACTTCCTGGGCTTTCCCAGACAATTTACATTGTAACAGGAGTGGCCAAACCTCGAGTGGCCAATGTAGCGCAGCGGCCACACGCTCAAACGCAGAGAAATAGGAATCAACTTCCGACTCTCGGAATGGAGGGACTAAAGCTATATTTTTACTCACATCAAAGTGGGCTTGATGATGAGCAGCTTTTGGAGTCGTACCGGAGCCAGCGTCTAGCTCCAGTTGTCGGATCCTCACCTCCTTGTCGGCTTCTATTTTCCTACTTTCAAGATCAAAATGCATTTGTCTCTCCTTATCTTGTTGCTCCATTTTTAACCGGGCCAGCCTCACCTTCAGCCTAGCGGTCCCGTTTGAACGACCTGAAGCAGAAGATAAAGGATCGAATCGAGGCAATGTAAAGGGGGTACGAGCAACCCCTTCCTTCGCCCTGTCCTCCGACTTGACATCGGAAGGTCTACCCGTCTCCTCTCCTTGCAATGAGAAAATTCTTTCTCTCACTAAACCCTCCCTGACTAGCACCAAAAGCTCAGCCTTTAGGGCTTTCTCAGGGATAACAAATCCATAATGGTCAGCTATAGCTATAAGGTCTACTTTTCGAAACCTCACCAAACAATCAATAGAGGGCGCATCAATGAACTTGGAGATGGCTGAGGCAGCCATCTTGTACACAGCAATTTACTGAACACACTAACTAAACAAGTCATCCAAACTCACAACCTACCATCACACCTCAATCACTAACCACAGAGAGCTCAGTGCAGCAGGGTCCGGTGGGTTTAATGGTATCCCGGATGAGCCCCCATTATGTTACGCACGCCTCTGCGAAGAGGGAACGCAACTCCCTGCTATAACTCAACTCTCTGAAGTGCAAGAGGTATGGACTGTAGGTGCGAGCAAGGATGACACAAAAGCAGATTTTACCGTTTACTTGGATTTATTTTCTTACACGGTAATATGGGGAAAAGGGGCTGGACGGAACCAAAGCAAAGAAAGTAAATATCAAAGTTCCCCCTCTCCTATCTAACCTGCCTACCCACTTAACTTACCTAACTTAGCACCGTCTGGTGCCCTAACCAAAATACAGGGGGTGGTCCGCCCAGGTCTTACCTAGTGTGCCTAGACAGTAAATATACTACGGGTATATGTATGCCCTCGGGCCTCTTGCCTAAGCACTCCCAAAGTGCCTTCTCCTTCCCCCCTGGGAACAAATGAAACAGAGTAAATATTAATGATTTCACAAACACTCACAAACACAGGACATAGAAAAACTGCTACCAACAACAACAGTACATACCACACTTTCTGATACACAACCAACCCTATATCACAATCTAATTTCTCTCTCTCAATCTCCAAATCTCTACTCCTTATCTCATCTCTCTCTCCAATCTAATGATTTCTCTCCCTCCAAAAAAAATCTCCTCTCTACTGAACAGAACACTGGTTTTTATATCTTCAGGTGGCAATGTTAATTAGTCAGCTGCTTCTTGACGAGGGGGCGGGGTCAGCTCCAATCACCAATTAGCCTGGGGTCGACCAATCAGCTGGTTGGGGAGTATTTCAGGAAGCCATCTCCTGAAACACACACTCAAATACAAAACAGAACACAGAAACTGGGGAACGTAACAGTCATAATATAATAGACAGTAGAACTAGCTGGCCTGTCATAATGTAATAGAGACATTAGATCCAGCTGGTTTGTCATAATATAATAGAGACAGTATATCTAGCTGCCCTGTCATAATATAATAGATACTGTAGATCTAGCTGGTCTGTCATAATATAATAGAGACAGTATATCTACCTGGTCTGTCATAATGTAATAGAGACATTAGATCTAGCTGGTCTGTCATAATATAATAGACAGTAGAACTAGCTGGCCTGTCATAATGTAATAGAGACATTAGATCCAGCTGGTTTGTCATAATATAATAGAGACAGTATATCTAGCTGCCCTGTCATAATATAATAGATACTGTAGATCTAGCAGGTCTGTCATAATATAATAGAGACAGTATATCTAGCTGGTCTGTCATAATATAATAGAGACATTCGATCTAGCTGGTCTGTCATAATATAATAGAGACAGTATATCTAGCTGGTCTGTCATAATATAATAGAGACATTAGATCTAGCTGGTCTGTCATAATATAATAGAGGCAGTAGATCTAGCTGGTCTGTCATTATATAATAGAGACATTAGATCTAGCTGGTCTGTCATAATATAATAGATACTGTAGATCTAGCTGGTCTGTCATAATATAATAGAGACATTAGAACTAGCTGGTCTGTCATAATGTAATAGAGAAATTAGATCTAGCTGGTCTGTCATAATATAATAGATACTGTAGATCTAGCTGGTCTGTCATAATATAATAGATACTGTAGATCTAGCTGGTCTATCATAATGTAATAGAGACATTAGATCTAGCTGGTCTGTCATAATATAATAGACAGTAGAACTAGCTGGCCTGTCATAATGTAATAGAGACATTAGATCCAGCTGGTTTGTCATAATATAATAGAGACAGTATATCTAGCTGGCCTGTCATAATATAATAGATACTTTAGATCTAGCTGGTCTGTCATAATATAATAGAGACGGTATATCTAGCTGGTCTGTCATAATATAATAGAGACATTCGATCTAGCTGGTCTGTCATAATATAATAGAGACAGTATATCTAGCTGGTCTGTCATAATATAATAGAGACATTAGATCTAGCTGGTCTGTCATAATGTAATATAGACAGTAGATCTAGCTGGTCTGTCATAATATAATAGAGACAGTAGATCTAGCTGGTCTGTCATGATATAATAGAGACAGAGATCTAGCTGGTCTGTCATGATATAATAGAGACAGAGATCTAGCTGGTCTGTCATAATATAATAGAGACATTCGATCTAGCTGGTCTGTCATAATATAATAGAGACATTCGATCTAGCTGGTTTGTCATAATATAATGGAGACAGTAGATCTAGGTGGTCTGTCATAATAGAGACAGTATATCTAGCTGGTCTGTCATAATAAACAGAGACAGTAGATCTAGCTGGTCTGTCATAATATAATAGAGACAGTTGATCTAGCTGAACTGTCATAATATAATAGAGACAGTAGATCTAGCTGGTCTGTCATAATATAATAGAGACAGTAGATCTAGGTGGTCTGTCATAATATAATAGAGACAGTAGATCTAGCTGGTCTGTCATAATGTAATAGAGACATTAGATCTAGCTGGTCTATCATAATATAATAGAGACACTATATCTAGCTGGTCTGTCATAATATAATAGAGACATTAGATCTAGCTGGTCTGTCATAATATAATAGGGACAGTAGATCTAGCTGGTCTGTCATAATATAATAGAGACAGTAGATCTAGCTGGTCTGTCATAATATAATAGAGACAGTATATCTAGCTGGTTTGTCATAACATAATCGAGACAGTAGATCTAGCTGGTCTGTCATAATATAATAGATACTGTAGATCTAGCTGGTCTGTCATAATATAATAGACAGTAGAACTAGCTGGCCTGTCATAATGTAATAGAGACATTAGATCCAGCTGGTTTGTCATAATATAATAGAGACAGTATATCTAGCTGCCCTGTCATAATATAATAGATACTGTAGATCTAGCTGGTCTGTCATAATATAATAGAGACAGTATATCTAGCTGGTCTGTCATAATATAATAGAGACATTCGATCTAGCTGGTCTGTCATAATATAATAGAGACAGTATATCTAGCTGGTCTGTCATAATATAATAGAGACATTCGATCTAGCTGGTCTGTCATAATATAATGGAGACAGTAGATCTAGGTGGTCTGTCATAATAGAGACAGTATATCTAGCTGGTCTGTCATAATATAATAGAGACATTCGATCTAGCTGGTCTGTCATAATATAATAGAGACAGTATATCTAGCTGGTCTGTCATAATATAATAGAGACAGTAGATCTAGCTGGTCTGTCATAATATAATAGAGGCAGTAGATCTAGCTGGTCTGTCATTATATAATAGAGACAGTAGATCTAGCTGGTCTGTCATAATATAATAGAGACAGTAGATCTAGCTGGTCTGTCATAATATAATAGATACTGTAGATCTAGCTGGTCTGTCATAATATAATAGAGACATTAGATCTAGCTGGTCTGTCGTAATGTAATAGAGACATTAGATCTAGCTGGTCTGTCATAATATAATAGATACTGTAGATCTAGCTGGTCTGTCATAATATAATAGAGACATTAGATCTAGCTGGTCTGTCATAATGTAATAGAGACATTAGATCTAGCTGGTCTATCATAATATAATAGAGACACTATATCTAGCTGGTCTGTCATAATATAATAGAGACATTAGATCTAGCTGGTCTGTCATAATGTAATAGAGACATTAGATCTAGCTGGTCTATCATAATATAATAGAGACACTATATCTAGCTGGTCTGTCATAATATAATAGAGACATTAGATCTAGCTGGTCTGTCATAATATAATAGGGACAGTAGATTTAGCTGGTCTGTCATAATATAATAAAGACAGTAGATCTAGCTGGTCTGTCATAACATAATCGAGACAGTAGATCTAGCTGGTCTGTCATAATATAATAGAGACATTAGATCTAGCTTGTCTGTCATAACATAATAGATACTGTAGATCTAGCTGGTCTGTCATAATATAATAGAGACATTAGATCTAGCTGGTCTGTCATAATATAATAGATTCTGTAGATCTAGCTGGTCTGTCATAATAAAATAGAGACAGTAGATCTAGCTGGCCTGTCATATTATAATAGATACTGTAGATTTAGCTGGTCTGTCATAATATAATAGAGACAGTAGATCTAGCTGGTCTGTCATAATATAATAGAGACATTAGATCTAGCTGGTCTGTCATAATATAATAGAGGCAGTAGATCTAGCTGGTCTGTCATTATATAATAGAGACAGTAGATCAAGCTGGTCTGTCATAATATAATAGAGACATTAGATCTAGCTGATCTGTCATAATATAATAGAGACATTAGATCTAGCTGGTCTGTCATAATGTAATAGAGACATTAGATCTAGCTGGTCTATCAAAATATAATAGAGACACTATATCTAGCTGGTCTGTCATAATATAATAGAGACATTAGATCTAGCTGGTCTGTCATAATATAATAGGGACAGTAGATCTATCCGGTCTGTCATAATATAATAGAGACAGTATATCTAGCTGGTTTGTCATAACATAATCGAGACAGTAGATCTAGCTGGTCTGTCATAATATAATAGAGACATTAGATCTAGCTTGTCTGTCATAATATAATAGATACTGTAGATCTAGCTGGTCTATCATAATATAATAGAGACATTAGATCTACCTGGTCTGTCATAATGTAATAGAGACATTAGATCTAGCTGGTCTGTCATAATATAATAGACAGTAGAACTAGCTGGCCTGTCATAATGTAATAGAGACATTAGATCCAGCTGGTTTGTCATAATATAATAGAGACAGTATATCTAGCTGCCCTGTCATAATATAATAGATACTGTAGATCTAGCTGGTCTGTCATAATATAATAGAGACAGTATATCTAGCTGGTCTGTCATAATATAATAGAGACATTCGATCTAGCTGGTCTGTCATAATATAATAGAGACAGTATATCTAGCTGGTCTGTCATAATATAATAGAGACATTAGATCTAGCTGGTCTGTCATAATATAATAGAGGCAGTAGATCTAGCTGGTCTGTCATTATATAATAGAGACAGTAGATCTAGCTGGTCTGTCATAATATAATAGAGACATTAGATCTAGCTGGTCTGTCATAATATAATAGATACTGTAGATCTAGCTGGTCTGTCATAATATAATAGAGACATTAGAACTAGCTGGTCTGTCATAATGTAATAGAGAAATTAGATCTAGCTGGTCTGTCATAATATAATAGATACTGTAGATCTAGCTGGTCTGTCATAATATAATAGAGACATTAGATCTAGCTGGTCTGTCATAATGTAATAGAGACATTAGATCTAGCTGGTCTATCATAATATAATAGAGACGCTATATCTAGCTGGTCTGTCATAATATAATAGAGACATTAGATCTAGCTGGTCTGTCATAATATAATAGGGACAGTAGATTTAGCTGGTCTGTCATAATATAATAAAGACAGTAGATCTAGCTGGTCTGTCATAACATAATCGAGACAGTAGATCTAGCTGGTCTGTCATAATATAATAGAGACATTAGATCTAGCTTGTCTGTCATAATATAATAGATACTGTAGATCTAGCTGGTCTATCATAATATAATAGAGACATTAGATCTAGCTGGTCTGTCATAATGTAATAGAGACATTAGATCTAGCTGGTCTGTCATAATATAATAGACAGTAGAACTAGCTGGCCTGTCATAATGTAATAGAGACATTAGATCCAGCTGGTTTGTCAGAATATAATAGAGACAGTATATCTAGCTGGCCTGTCATAATATAATAGATACTGTAGATCTAGCTGGTCTGTCATAATATAATGGAGACAGTAGATCTAGGTGGTCTGTCATAATAGAGACAGTATATCTAGCTGGTCTGTCATAATAAACAGAGACAGTAGATCTAGCTGGTCTGTCATAATATAATAGAGACAGTTGATCTAGCTGAACTGTCATAATATAATAGAGACAGTAGATCTAGCTGGTCTGTCATAATATAATAGAGACAGTAGATCTAGGTGGTCTGTCATAATATAATAGAGACAGTAGATCTAGCTGGTTTGTCATAACATAATCAAGACATTAGATCTAGCTGGTCTGTCATAATATAATAGAGACATTAGATCTAGCTGGTCTGTCATAATAGAGACAGTATATCTAGGTGGTCTGTCATAATAGAGACAGTATATCTAGCTGGTCTGTCATAATAAACAAAGACAGTAGATCTAGCTGGTCTGTCATAATATAATAGAGACAGTAGATCTAGCTGAACTGTCATAATATAATAGAGACAGTAGATCTAGCTGGTCTGTCATAATATAATAGAGACATTCGATCTAGCTGGTCTGTCATAATATAATGGAGACAGTATGTCTAGGTGGTCTGTCATAATAGAGACAGTATATCTAGCTGGTCTGTCATAATACACAGAGACAGTAGATCTAGCTGGTCTGTCATAATATAATAGAGACAGTTTATCTAGCTGAACTGTCATAATATAATAGAGACAGTAGATCTAGCTGGTCTGTCATAATATAATAGAGACAGTAGATCTAGGTGGTCTGTCATAATATAATAGAGACAGTAGATCTAGCTGGTTTGTCATAACATAATCAAGACAGTAGATCTAGCTGGTCTGTCATAATATAATAGAGACATTAGATCTAGCTGGTCTGTCATAATATAATAGAGACATTAGATCTAGCTGGTCTGTCATAATAGAGACAGTATATCTAGGTGGTCTGTCATAATAGAGACAGTATATCTAGCTGGTCTGTCAAAATAAACAAAGACAGTAGATCTAGCTGGTCTGTCATAATATAATAGAGACAGTAGATCTAGCTGAACTGTCATAATATAATAGAGACAGTAGATCTAGCTGGTCTGTCATAATATAATAGAGACAGTAGATCTAGCTGAACTGTCATAATATAATAGAGACATTAGATCTAGCTGGTATGTCATAATATAATAGAGACAGAGATCTAGCTGGTCTGTCATAATATAATAGAGACAGTATATCTAGCTGAACTGTCATAATATAATAGAGACAGTAGATCTAGCTAGTCTGTCATAATATAATAGAGACAGTAGATCTAGCCGGTCTGTCATAATATAATAGAGACAGTAGATCTAGCTGGTCTGTCATAATATAATATAGACATTAGATCTAGCTGGTCTGTCATAATATAATAGAGACATTAGATCTAGCTGGTCTGTCATAATGTAATAGAGACATTAGATCTAGCTGGTCTGTCATAATAAAATAAAGACAGTAGATCTAGCTGGCCTGTCATATTATCATAGATACTGTAGATTTAGCTGGTCTGTCATAATATAATAGAGACAGTAGATCTAGCTGGTCTGTCATAATATAATAGAGACATTAGATCTAGCTCTGTCATAATATAATAGAGGCAGTAGATCTAGCTGGTCTGTCATTATATAATAGAGACAGTAGATCAAGCTGGTCTGTCATAATATAATAGAGACATTAGATCTAGCTGGTCTGTCATAATATAATAGAGACATTATATCTAGCTGGTCTGTCATAATATAATAGAGACAGTAGATCTAGCTGGTCTGTCATAATGTAATAGAGACATTAGATCTAGCTGGTCTGTCATAATATAATAGAGAAATTAGAACTAGCTGGTCTGTCATAATATAATAGATACTGTAGATCTAGCTGGTCTGTCATAATATAATAGAGACATTAGATCTAGCTGGTCTGTCATAATGTAATAGAGACATTAGATCTAGCTGGTCTATCATAATATAATAGAGACATTAGAACTAGCTGGTCTGTCATAATATAATAGAGACATTAGAACTAGCTGGTCTGTCATAATGTAATAGAGACATTAGATCTAGCTGGTCTGTCATAATATAATAGAGACAGTAGATCTAGCTGGTCTGTCATAATATAATAGAGACATTAGATCTAGCTGGTCTGTCATAATGTAATAGAGACATTAGATCTAGATGGTCTGTCATAATATAATAGATACTGTAGATCTAGCTGGTCTGTCATAATATAATAGAGACATTAGATCTAGCTGGTCTGTCATAATGTAATAGAGACATTAGATCTAGCTGGTCTATCATAATATAATAGAGACAGTATATCTAGCTGGTCTGTCATAATATAATAGAGACAGTATATCTAGCTGGTCTGTCATAATATAATAGAGACATTAGATCTAGCTGGTCTGTCATAATATAATTGGGACAGTAGATCTAGCTGGTCTGTCATAATATAATAAAGACATTAGAACTAGCTGGTCTGTCATAATGTAATAGAGAAATTAGATCTAGCTGGTATATCATAATATAATAGATACTGTAGATCTAGCTGGTCTGTCATAATATAATAGAGACACTAGATCTAGCTGGTCTGTCATAATGTAATAGAGACATTAGATCTAGCTGGTCTATCATAATATAATAGAGACAGTATATCTAGCTGGTCTGTCATAATATAATAGAGACAGTAGATCTAGGTGGTCTGTCATAATATAATAGAGACAGTAGATCAAGCTGGTTTGTCATAACATAATCAAGACAGTAGATCTAGCTGGTCTGTCATAAATATAATAGAGCCATTAGATCTAGCTGGTCTGTCATAATATAATAGAGACATTAGATCTAGCTGGTCTGTCATAATAGAGACAGTATATCTAGGGAGTCTGTCATAATAGAGACAGAATATCTAGCTGGTCTGTCATAATAAACAAAGACAGTATATCTAGCTGGTCTGTCATAATATAATAGAGACAGTAGATCTAGCTGAACTGTCATAATATAATAGAGACAGTAGATCTAGCTGGTCTGTCATAATATAATAGAGACATTAGATCTAGCTGGTCTGTCAAAATATAATAGAGACAGTAGATCTAGCTGGTTTGTAATAATATAATAGAGACATTAGATCTAGCTGGTCTGTCATAATATAATAGAGACAGTTATCTAGTTGGTCTGTCATAATATAATAGAGACAGTAGATCTAGCTGAACTGTCATAATATAATAGAGACATTAGATCTAGCTGGTATGTCATAATATAATAGAGACAGAGATCTAGCTGGTCTGTCATAATATAATAGAGACAGTATATCTAGCTGAACTGTCATAATATAATAGAGACAGTAGATCTAGCTAGTCTGTCATAATATAATAGAGACAGTAGATCTAGCCGGTCTGTCATAATATAATAGAGACAGTAGATCTAGCTGGTCTGTCATAATATAATATAGACATTAGATCTAGCTGGTCTGTCATAATATAATAGAGACATTAGATCTAGCTGGTCTGTCATAATGTAATAGAGACATTAGATCTAGCTGGTCTGTCATAATAAAATAAAGACAGTAGATCTAGCTGGCCTGTCATATTATCATAGATACTGTAGATTTAGCTGGTCTGTCATAATATAATAGAGACAGTAGATCTAGCTGGTCTGTCATAATATAATAGAGACATTAGATCTAGCTCTGTCATAATATAATAGAGGCAGTAGATCTAGCTGGTCTGTCATTATATAATAGAGACAGTAGATCAAGCTGGTCTGTCATAATATAATAGAGACATTAGATCTAGCTGGTCTGTCATAATGTAATAGAGACATTAGATCTAGCTGGTCTGTCATAATATAATAGAGAAATTAGAACTAGCTGGTCTGTCATAATATAATAGATACTGTAGATCTAGCTGGTCTGTCATAATATAATAGAGACATTAGATCTAGCTGGTCTGTCATAATGTAATAGAGACATTAGATCTAGCTGGTCTATCATAATATAATAGAGACATTAGAACTAGCTGGTCTGTCATAATATAATAGAGACATTAGAACTAGCTGGTCTGTCATAATGTAATAGAGACATTAGATCTAGCTGGTCTGTCATAATATAATAGAGACAGTAGATCTAGCTGGTCTGTCATAATATAATAGAGACATTAGAACTAGCTGGTCTGTCATAATGTAATAGAGAAATTAGATCTAGCTGGTCTGTCATAATATAATAGATACTGTAGATCTAGCTGGTCTGTCATAATATAATAGAGACATTAGATCTAGCTGGTCTGTCATAATGTAATAGAGACATTAGATCTAGCTGGTCTATCATAATATAATAGAGACAGTATATCTAGCTGGTCTGTCATAATATAATAGAGACAGTATATCTAGCTGGTCTGTCATAATATAATAGAGACATTAGATCTAGCTGGTCTGTCATAATATAATAGGGACAGTAGATCTAGCTGGTCTGTCATAATATAATAGAGACATTAGAACTAGCTGGTCTGTCATAATGTAATAGAGAAATTAGATCTAGCTGGTATGTCATAATATAATAGATACTGTAGATCTAGCTGGTCTGTCATAATATAATAGAGACACTAGATCTAGCTGGTCTGTCATAATGTAATAGAGACATTTGATCTAGCTGGTCTATCATAATATAATAGAGACAGTATATCTAGCTGGTCTGTCATAATATAATAGAGACAGTAGATCTAGGTGGTCTGTCATAATATAATAGAGACAGTAGATCAAGCTGGTTTGTCATAACATAATCAAGACAGTAGATCTAGCTGGTCTGTCATAAATATAATAGAGCCATTAGATCTAGCTGGTCTGTCATAATATAATAGAGACATTAGATCTAGCTGGTCTGTCATAATAGAGACAGTATATCTAGGGAGTCTGTCATAATAGAGACAGTATATCTAGCTGGTCTGTCATAATAAACAAAGACAGTATATCTAGCTGGTCTGTCATAATATAATAGAGACAGTAGATCTAGCTGAACTGTCATAATATAATAGAGACAGTAGATCTAGCTGGTCTGTCATAATATAATAGAGACATTAGATCTAGCTGGTCTGTCAAAATATAATAGAGACAGTAGATCTAGCTGGTTTGTAATAATATAATAGAGACATTAGATCTAGCTGGTCTGTCATAATATAATAGAGACAGTTATCTAGTTGGTCTGTCATAATATAATAGAGACAGTAGATCTAGCTGGTCTGATCATAATATTCATGATTAATAGAGACATTCGATCTACTGTCTGTCATAATATAAAAAAAAAAGTAAAAAGAAGACTTCGATCTAGCTGGTCTGTCATAAATATAATGTAGACAGTAATCTAGGTGGGTCTGTCATAATAGAGCAGTATATCTAGCTGGTCTGTCCATAATAAACCAGAGACAGTAGATCAGCTGGTCTGTCATAAATATAATGAGACTTAGTCTAGCTGGTCTTTTCAATAATAGAGACAGTATTATCAGTGGTCTGTCATAATTAGAGACAGTATATCTAGCTGTCTGTCATAATAAAACAAAGACAGAAATCTAGCTGGTCTGTCTAATGATAATAGAGACAGTAGATCTAGCTGAACTGTCATAATATAAATAGACAGTAGATCAGCTGTCTGTTCATATATAATAGAGACATTAGATCTAGCTGGTCTTGTCAAAATATATAGAGACAGTAATCTAGCTGGTTGTAATAATTAATCGAGACCTTTACATCTAAGCTGGTCTGTCATAATTAATAGAGACAGTAGATCTAGCTGTCTGTAATAATATAATAGATCTGTAGATCTAGCTGTCACAGAATATAATAGAGGCAGTAGATCTAGCTGGTCTGTCCCATAATGTAATAGAGACATAGATCTAGGCTGGTCCGTCATAATATATAGAGACAGTAACTAGCTGTCTTCATTATATAATAGATACTGTAGATCTAGCTGGTCTAGCATAATATAATAGAGCATTAGATCTAGCTGGTCTGTCATAATGTAAAATAGAGACATTAATCTAGCTGTCTGTCATAAATAAAATAGAGACAGTAGATCTAGCTGGCCTGTCATATTCTAAGAGATACGTAGATTAGCTGTCTGTCATAATATAAAGAGACAGTAGATCTAGCTGTCTGTCATAATATATTAGAGACATTAATCTGCTGGTCTGTCATAATAATAATAGAGCCAGTAGATCTAGCTGTCTGTCATTATATAATAGAGACAGTAGATCAAGCTGGTCCTGTCATATATAATAGAGACATTAGATCTAGCTGGTCTGTCATAATGTAATAGAGACTTAGATCTAGCTGTCTGTCGTAATAATAAAGATACTGTAGATCTAGCTGGTCTGTCATAATATAATAGAGACTTAGATCTTAGCTGGTCCTGTATAATGTAATATAGACAAGTAAGATCTAGCTGTCTGTCATAATATAATAAGACAGTAGATCTAGCTGTCTGTCAATGATTAATAGAGACAGAGATCTAGCTTGTCTGTCATGATATAAATAGAGACATTCGTCTAGCTGGTCTGTCATAATAGATAGACGTTCGATCTAGCTGGTCTGTCATAATATAATCGAGACAGTAGATCAGGTGTTCTGTCATAATAGAGACAGTATATCTAGCTGGTCTTTCATAAATAACCAGAGACAAGTAGAAATCTAGCTGGGCTGTCCATAATAATAATAAGACAGTTGATTCTAGCTTACTGTCATAGATATAGAGACAGTAATCTCGCTGGGCCTGTCATAATATAATAGAGTGTAGATCTAGTGGCTGTCCATATATAATAGAGACTAGATCTAGCTGGTTTGTCATAACATAATCAAGACGTAGATTAGCTGGTCTGTCTAATATAATAGAAACATTAGATCATCTGTCTGTCATAATATAATCGAGACATTAGATCTAGCTGTCTGTCATAATAGAGACAGTATATCCAGGTGGTCTGTCATAATAGAGACAGTATATCCTACTGGTCTGTCATAATAAACAAGACAGAAGATCTACTTGTCTGTCATAATATAATAGAGACAGTAGATCTAGCTGAACTGTCATAATATAAATAGAGACAGAAATCTACGCTGGTCTGTCATAATATAATAGAGACATTAGAGTCTAGCTGGTCTGTCAAAATATAATAGAGTACGGTAGATCTAGCTGGTTTGTAATATATAAATGGGAGACATTGATCTAGCTGGTCTGTCATAATATAATAGAGGACAGTATCTAGTTGGTCTGTTATAATATAATAGCGACAGTAGATCTAGCTGTCGTCATATATAATAGAATACTGTAATCTAGCTGGTCAGACATAATTAATATAGGCAGAGATCTAGCTGGTCTGTCCATAATTAATAGAGCCCATAGATCTACTGGTCCGTCATAATATAATAGAGACAGTACGATCTAGCTGGCCTGTCCTAATATAACAGATACTGTAGATCTAGCTGGTCTATCATAATATAATAGGGACATTAGATCTATCTGGTATGTGCATACTAATAATAGAGACAAGATCTAGCTGGTCTGTCATAATATAATAGAGACAGTATGTCTACTGAACTGTCATATATAATAGCGACAGTAGTATCTAGCTAGTCTGTCATGATATAATGGAGACAGTGATCTAGCCGGTCTGTCATATATAATAGAGAACAGTGATCTGCTGGTCTATCATAATATAATATAGACATTAGATCTAGCTGGTCTGTCATACTATAATAAGAACATTAGAACTCTAGCTGGTCTTCCTAATGTAATAGAGACCTTAGATCTAGCTG
>NW_024060591.1:0-23018 GCF_016432855.1 Salvelinus namaycush | reverse complement strand
GAAGAGGAGGGGAGGAGGAGAGGAGGATGGGAGAAAGGGCTCAGCCCAGCGATCAGGCACCATCGGCAGGTTACCTGATAGAACATCACCTGATAGAACATCGCCTGATAGAACATCTCCTGATAGAACATCTCCTGATAGAACATCTCCTGATAGAACATCACCTGATAGAACATCTCCTGATAGAACATCACCTGATAGAACATCGCCTGATAGAACATCACCTTATAGAACATCTCCTGATAGAACATCTCTTGATAGAACATCACCTGATAGAACATCACCGTATAGAACATCTCCTGATAGAACATCTCCTGATAGAACATCACCTGATAGAACATCGCCTGATAGAACATCTCCTGATAGAACATCTCCTGATAGAACATCTCCTGATAGAACATCTCCTGGTAGAACATCTCCTGTTGGAACATCTCCTTATAGAACATCACCTTATAGAACATCTCCTGATAGAACATCTCCTGGTAGAACATCTCCTGATAGAACATCTCCTGATAGAACATCTCCTGATAGAACATCTCCTGACAGAACATCTCCTGATAGAACATCTCCTGATAGAACATCTCCTGATAGAACATCTCCTGTTGGAACATCTCCTTATAGAAAATGTCCTGATAGAACATCTCCTTATAGAACATCACCTGATAGAACATCTCCTGATAGAACATCACCTGATAGAACATCTCCTGATAGAACATCTCCTGGTAGACCATCTCCTGATAGAACATATCCTGATAGAACATCTCCTGATAGAACATCTCCTGATAGAACATCTCCTGATAGAACATCTCCTGTTGGAACATCTCCTGATAGAACATATCCTGGTAGAACATCACCTGATAGAACATCACCTGATAGAACATCTCCTGATAGAACATCTCCTGATAGAACATCTCCTGTTGGAACATCTCCTTATAGAAAATGTCCTGATAGAACATCTCCTGACAGAACATCTCCTAATAGAACATCTCCTGACAGAACATATCCTGATAGAACATCTCCTGATAGAACATATCCTGATAGAACATCTCCTGACAGAACATATCCTGATAGAACATCTCCTGACAGAACATATCCTGATAGAACATCTCCTGATAGAACATCTCCTGATAGAACATCTCCTGATAGAACATCACCTGATAGAACATCTTCTGATAGAACATCACCTGATAGAACATCTCCTGGTAGAACATCTCCTGATAGAACATCACCTGATAGAACATCTCCTGATAGAACATCTCCTGACAGAACATCTCCTGGTAGAACATCTCCTGGTAGAACATCTTCTGAACAGCTATTGTGGTTCATTTGTGCCCTGGGTGCCATGATGGTTTATTTTATATCACAACTGTTTATATCACAACGGTTTATGTCACAACGGTTTATATCACAACGGTTTATGTCACAACACAGTTTATATGAACCATCCTGACTGAGAAGTGTCATGTTAAAACAGCAGTTTGGCTCTGTGGTAAAACCTCCTATAATTCTGATATCCCACAGAACTGGACTGTAACACAGAGATACTGGATCATTATGTTAGTGTTGTAGTGTCTCTAAACGAGGCTCCAGCCTCTGCATCACAGCCTGAGTGGAACAGAGTGAATGTGGTCCAGCAGTATGGAGGGATAAACTCATTAAAACGCTGTCTGTATTGTGGTGCAGGTTAAAGCGTTGGGTGACTGAAGAGCAGTATATAAAACAGCTGGGTCAGAAGGGAAACCCCAGTGTCTGTGTCAGCTGAGATTGCACCAATCAGATGTTAACAACACTTCCTACCTTACTATGGCGGTCTAGTCAAGCTGACCGGTTCTGCTCACACATCCTCTGCTGTCTCTTCCTGCTACTGCTAGTATGTTCTGCTACTACTAGTATGTTACACTACTGCTAGTATGTTCTGCTACTACTAGTATGTTACACTACTGCTAGTATGTTCTGCTACTACTAGTATGTTACACTACTGCTAGTATGTTCTACTACTGCTAGTATGTTCCACTCACACATCCTCTGCTGTCTCTTCCTGCTACTGCTAGTATGTTCTACTACTGCTAGTATGTTCTGCTACTGCTAGTATGTTCTGCTACTGCTAGTATGTTCTACTACTGCTAGTATGTTCTACTACTGCTAGTATGTTCCACTCACACATCCTCTGCTGTCTCTTCCTGCTACTGCTGGTATGTTCTACTACTGCTAGTATGTTCTGCTACTGCTAGTATGTTCTGCTACTGCTAGTATGGTCTACTACTGCTAGTATGTTCTGCTACTGCTAGTATGTTCTACTACTGCTAGTATGTTCTACTACTGCTAGTATGTTCCACTCACACATCCTCTGCTGTCTCTTCCTGCTACTGCTAGTATGTTCTACTACTGCTAGTATGTTCTACTACTGCTAGTATGTTCTGCTACTGCTAGTATGTTCTGCTACTGCTAGTATGTTCTACTACTGCTAGTATGGTCTGCTACTGCTAGTATGTTCTACTACTGCTAGTATGTTCTACGACTGCTAGTATGTACTACTACTGCTAGTATGTTCTACTACTGCTAGTATGTTCTACTACTGCTAGTATGTTCTACTACTGCTAGTATGTTCTACTACTGCTAGTATGTTCCACTCACACATCCTCTGCTGTCTCTTCCTGCTACTGCTAGTATGTTCTACTACTGCTAGTATGTTCTGCTACTGCTAGTATGTTCTGCTACTGCTAGTATGTTCTGCTACTGCTAGTATGTTCTGCTACTGCTAGTATGTTCTACTACTGCTATTATGTTCTACTACTGCTAGTATGGTCTACTACTGCTAGTATGTTCTACTACTGCTAGTATGTTCTACTACTGCTAGTATGTTCTGCTACTGCTAGTATGTTCTGCTACTGCTAGTATGTTCTACTACTGCTAGTATGTTCTGCTACTGCTAGTATGTTCTACTACTGCTATTATGTTCTACTACTGCTAGTATGTTCTTCCACTGCTAGTTTGTTCTGCTACTGCTAGTATGTTCTACTACTGCTAGTATGTTCTGCTACTGCTAGTATGTTCTACTACTGCTAGTATGTTCTACTACTGCTAGTATGTTCTACTACTGCTAGTATGTTCCACTCACACATCCTCTGCTGTCTCTTCCTGCTACTGCTAGTATGTTCTACTACTGCTAGTATGTTCTGCTACTGCTAGTATGTTCTGCTACTGCTAGTATGGTCTACTACTGCTAGTATGTTCTACTACTGCTAGTATGTTCTACTACTGCTAGTATGTTCTACTACTGCTAGTATGTTCTACTACTGCTAGTATGTTCTACTACTGCTAGTATGTTCTACTACTGCTAGTATGTTCTACTACTGCTAGTATGTTCTACTACTGCTAGTATGTTCTACTACTGCTAGTATGTTCTACTACTGCTAGTATGTTCTACTACTGCTAGTATGTTCTGCTACTGCTAGTATGTTCTACTACTGCTATTATGTTCTACTACTGCTAGTATGTTCTTCCACTACTAGTTTGTTCTGCTACTGCTAGTATGTTCTACTACTGCTAGTATGTTCTGCTACTGCTAGTATGTTCTACAACTGCTAGTATGTTCTACTACTGCTAGTATGTTCCACTCACACATCCTCTGCTGTCTCTTCCTGCTACTGCTAGTATGTTCTACAACTGCTAGTATGTTCTACAACTGCTAGTATGTTCTACTACTGCTAGTATGTTCTACTACTGCTAGTATGTTCCACTCACACATCCTCTGCTGTCTCTTCCTGCTACTGCTAGTATGTTCTACTACTGCTAGTATGTTCTACTACTGCTAGTATGTTCTGCTACTGCTAGTATGTTCTACTACTGCTAGTCTGTTCTACTACTGCTAGTATGTTCTGCTACTGCTAGTATGTTCTACTACTGCTAGTATGTTCTACTACTGCTAGTATGTTCTACTACCGCTAGTATGTTCTACTACTGCTAGTATGTTCTGCTACTGCTAGTATATTCTACTACTGCTAGTATGTTCTACTACTGCTAGTATGTTCTACTACTGCTAGTATGTTCTACTACTGCTAGTATTTTCTACTACTGCTAGTATGTTCTGCTACTGCTAGTATGTTCTGCTACTGCTAGTATGTTCTACTACTGCTAGTATGGTCTGCTACTGCTAGTATGTTCTACTACTGCTAGTATGTTCTACGACTGCTAGTATGTACTACTACTGCTAGTATGTTCTACTACTGCTAGTATGTTCTACTACTGATAGTATGTTCTACTACTGCTAGTATGTTCTACTACTGCTAGTATGTTCCACTCACACATCCTCTGCTGTCTCTTCCTGCTACTGCTAGTATGTTCTACTACTGCTAGTATGTTCTGCTACTGCTAGTATGTTCTGCTACTGCTAGTATGTTCTGCTACTGCTAGTATGTTCTGCTACTGCTAGTATGTTCTACTACTGCTATTATGTTCTACTACTGCTAGTATGGTCTACTACTGCTAGTATGTTCTACTACTGCTAGTATGTTCTACTACTGCTAGTATGTTCTGCTACTGCTAGTATGTTCTGCTACTGCTAGTATGTTCTACTACTGCTAGTATGTTCTGCTACTGCTAGTATGTTCTACTACTGCTATTATGTTCTACTACTGCTAGTATGTTCTTCCACTGCTAGTTTGTTCTGCTACTGCTAGTATGTTCTACTACTGCTAGTATGTTCTGCTACTGCTAGTATGTTCTACTACTGCTAGTATGTTCTACTACTGCTAGTATGTTCTACTACTGCTAGTATGTTCCACTCACACATCCTCTGCTGTCTCTTCCTGCTACTGCTAGTATGTTCTACTACTGCTAGTATGTTCTGCTACTGCTAGTATGGTCTACTACTGCTAGTATGTTCTACTACTGCTAGTATGTTCTACTACTGCTAGTATGTTCTACTACTGCTAGTATGTTCTGCTACTGCTAGTATGTTCTACTACTGCTATTATGTTCTACTACTGCTAGTATGTTCTTCCACTGCTAGTTTGTTCTGCTACTGCTAGTATGTTCTACTACTGCTAGTATGTTCTGCTACTGCTAGTATGTTCTACAACTGCTAGTATGTTCTACTACTGCTAGTATGTTCCACTCACACATCCTCTGCTGTCTCTTCCTGCTACTGCTAGTATGTTCTACAACTGCTAGTATGTTCTACAACTGCTAGTATGTTCTACTACTGCTAGTATGTTCTACTACTGCTAGTATGTTCCACTCACACATCCTCTGCTGTCTCTTCCTGCTACTGCTAGTATGTTCTACTACTGCTAGTATGTTCTACTACTGCTAGTATGTTCTGCTACTGCTAGTATGTTCTACTACTGCTAGTCTGTTCTACTACTGCTAGTATGTTCTGCTACTGCTAGTATGTTCTACTACTGCTAGTATGTTCTACTACTGCTAGTATGTTCTACTACCGCTAGTATGTTCTACTACTGCTAGTATGTTCTGCTACTGCTAGTATATTCTACTACTGCTAGTATGTTCTACTACTGCTAGTATGTTCTACTACTGCTAGTATGTTCTACTACTGCTAGTATTTTCTACTACTGCTAGTATGTTCTACTACTGCTAGTATGTTCTACTACTGCTAGTATGTTCTGCTTCTGCTAGTATGTTCTGCTACTGCTAGTATGTTCTACTACTGCTAGTATGGTCTGCTACTGCTAGTATGTTCTACTACTGCTAGTATGTTCTACGACTGCTAGTATGTACTACTACTGCTAGTATGTTCTACTACTGCTAGTATGTTCTACTACTGCTAGTATGTTCTACTACTGCTAGTATGTTCTGCTTCTGCTAGTATGTTCTGCTTCTGCTAGTATGTTCTACTACTGCTAGTATGTTCTACTACTGCTAGTATGTTATGCTACTGCTAGTATGTTCTGCTACTGCTAGTATGTTCTACAACTGCTAGTATGTTACACTACTGCTAGTATGTTCTACTACTGCTAGTATGTTCTACTACTGCTAGTATGTTCTACTACTGCTAGTATGTTCTGCTACTGCTAGTATGTTCTACGACTGCTAGTATGTTCTACTACTGCTAGTATGTTCTACTACTGCTAGTATGTTCTACGACTGCTAGTATGTTCTACTACTGCTAGTGTGCTCTACTACTGCTAGTATGTTCTACTACTGCTAGTATGTTCTGCTACTGCTAGTACGTTCTACTACTGCTAGTATGTTCTACTACTACTAGTATGTTCTACTACTGCTAGTATGTTCCACTCACACATCCTCTGCTGTCGCTTCCTGCTACTGCTAGTATGTTCTGCTACTGCTAGTACGTTCTACTACTGCTAGTATGTTCTACTACTACTAGTATGTTCTACTACTGCTAGTATGTTCCACTCACACATCCTCTGCTGTCGCTTCCTGCTACTGCTAGTATGTTCTGCTACTGCTAGTATGTTCTACTACTGCTAGTATGTTCTGCTACTGCTAGTATGTTCTACTACTGCTAGTATGTTCCACTCACACATCCTCTGCTGTCGCTTCCTGCTACTACTAGTATGTTCTTCTACTGCTAGTATGTTCTGCTACTGCTAGTATGTTCTGCTACTGCTAGTATGTTCTACTACTGCTAGTATGTTCCACTCACACATCCTCTGCTGTCGCTTCCTGCTACTGCTAGTATGTTCTACTACTGCTAGTATGTTCTACTACTACTAGTATGTTCTACTACTGCTAGTATGTTCCACTCACACATCCTCTGCTGTCGCTTCCTGCTACTACTAGTATGTTCTTCTACTGCTAGTATGTTCTGCTACTGCTAGTATGTTCTGCTACTGCTAGTATGTTCTACTACTGCTAGTATGTTCCACTCACACATCCTCTGCTGTCGCTTCCTGCTACTGCTAGTATGTTCTACTACTGCTAGTATGTTCTACTACTACTAGTATGTTCTACTACTGCTAGTATGTTCTACTACTGCTAGTATGTTCTACTACTGCTAGTATGTTCTACTACTGCGAGTATGTTCTACTACTGCTAGTATGTTCTGGTACTGCTAGTATGTTCTACTACTGCTAGTATGTTCTACTTACACATCCTCTGCTGTCGCTTGTTGCTACTGCTTGGACCTCTCTCTCTCTCTGTTATAGAACATGTCTCTCCTCTGTCCCTCTAGATGATGACAGGGATCAGAAGCGTGTCTTAATGCTGTCTTACCACCAGTATTGTTGCTACATATACTCTGTACTGGGTTTCTGTCTGTCTTTATCCATGTTGTTAATCCCTGTCTGTCTTTCTCTCCTCTGTCCCTCTAGGTGATGACAGGGACCAGAAGCGTGTCTTAATGCTGTCTTACCACCAGTATTGTTGCTACATATACTCTGTCCTGGGTTTCTGTCTGTCTTTATCCATGTTGTTAATCCCTGTCTGTCTTTCTCTCCTCTGTCCCTCTAGATGATGACAGGGACCAGAAGCGTGTCTTAATGCTGTCTTACCACCAGTATTGTTGCTACATATACTCTGTACTGGGTTTCTGTCTGTCTTTATCCGTGTTGTTAATCCCTGTCTGTCTTTCTCTCCTCTGTCCCTCTAGGTGATGACGGGGAACAGAAGCATGTGTCGGTGCTGTCTTACCCCCAGTATTGTCGCTACCGTTCCCTATTGGCCCGGCTGAAAGAAAGACCCGCCTCCCTCCTCACCTCACAGGTGGTTCTGGCCCTGGGCGGCGTGACCTCACTCACAGACCACACCCACATCCTGTACTGCAGGGACACCTTTGAACACCCCACCCTCATCGACAACGACAGTGTCTGTGACGAGTTGGGTGAGTGCCTGAAATATTACTACCCCTGTACTGAAATACCCCTGTACTGAAATACCCCTGTACTGAAATACCCCTGTACTGAAATACCCCTGTACTGAGATACCCCTGTACTGAAATACCCCTGTACTGAGATACCCCTGTACTGAAATACCCCTGTACTGAGATACCCCTGTACTGAAATACCCCTGTACTGAAATACCCCTGTACTGAAATACCCCTGTACTGAAATACCCCTGTACTGAGATACCCCTGTACTGATATACCCCTGTACTGAAATACCCCTGTACTGAGATACCCCTGTAATGAAATACCACCCTGTTGTACTGATATGCTCTGTCCTGTCGAGTGGTGACACTGTTCTCCACACTGACCCTACTTGTCACTTCCTGCTTTGAGTAGGCATATCATCAATGTTAACATGGGCTGATGTTTCCATGGCACTGAGCCCAATGCCACTGTATGTTACTGATACTGATGGTCCAGATGATGGGGATGATAGTGCACTAAATAGGGAATAGGGTGCCATTTGGGAAGCAGATCCCTGTAAGGGCTGATTAGCACAGCCTGCCTGGTCTCCTTCAGGTCCTCCTGCATCAACATTCTATAATGCCTTGAGGGCTGATTAGCACAGCCTGCCTGGTCTCCTTCAGGTCCTCCTGCATCAACATTCTATAATGCCTTGAGGGCTGATTAGCACAGCCTGCCTGGTCTCCTTCAGGTCCTCCTGCATCAACATTCTATAATGCCTTGAGGGCTGATTAGCACAGCCTGCCTGGTCTCCTTCAGGTCCTCCTGCATCAACATTCTATAATGCCTTGAGGGCTGATTAGCACAGCCTGCCTGGTCTCCTTCAGGTCCTCCTGCATCAACATTCTATAATGCCTTGAGGGCTGATTAGCACAGCCTGCCTGGTCTCCTTCAGGTCCTCCTGCCTCAACATTCTATAATGCCTTGAGGGCTGATTAGCACAGCCTGCCTGGTCTCCTTCAGGTCCTCCTGCATCAACATTCTATAATGCCTTGAGGGCTGATTAGCACAGCCTGCCTGGTCTCCTTCAGGTCCTCCTGCATCAACATTCTATAATGCCTTGAGGGCTGATTAGCACAGCCTGCCTGGTCTCCTTCAGGTCCTCCTGCATCAACATTCTATAATGCCTTGAGGGCTGATTAGCACAGCCTGCCTGGTCTCCTTCAGGTCCTCCTGCTTCAACATTCTATAATGCCTTGAGGGCTGATTAGCACAGCCTGCCTGGTCTCCTTCAGGTCCTCCTGCTTCAACATTCTATAATGCCTTGAGGGCTGATTAGCACAGCCTGCCTGGTCTCCTTCAGGTCCTCCTGCATCAACATTCTATAATGCCTTGAGGGCTGATTAGCACAGCCTGCCTGGTCTCCTTCAGGTCCTCCTGCATCAACATTCTATAATGCCTTGAGGGCTGATTAGCACAGCCTGCCTGGTCTCCTTCAGGTCCTCCTGCCTCAACATTCTATAATGCCTTGAGGGCTGATTAGCACAGCCTGCCTGGTCTCCTTCAGGTCCTCCTGCCTCAACATTCTATAATGCCTTGAGGGCTGATTAGCACAGCCTGCCTGGTCTCCTTCAGGTCCTCCTGCATCAACATTCTATAATGCCTTGAGGGCTGATTAGCACAGCCTGCCTGGTCTCCTTCAGGTCCTCCTGCATCAACATTCTATAATGCCTTGAGGGCTGATTAGCACAGCCTGCCTGGTCTCCTTCAGGTCCTCCTGCATCAACATTCTATAATGCCTTGAGGGCTGATTAGCACAGCCTGCCTGGTCTCCTTCAGGTCCTCCTGCATCAACATTCTATAATACCTTGAGGGCTGATTAGCACAGCCTGCCTGGTCTCCTTCAGGTCCTCCTGCATCAACATTCTATAATGCCTTGAGGGCTGATTAGCACAGCCTGCCTGGTCTCCTTCAGGTCCTCCTGCATCAACATTCTATAATGCCTTGAGGGCTGATTAGCACAGCCTGCCTGGTCTCCTTCAGGTCCTCCTGCATCAACATTCTATAATGCCTTGAGGGCTGATTAGCACAGCCTGCCTGGTCTCCTTCAGGTCCTCCTGCATCAACATTCTATAATGCCTTGAGGGCTGATTAGCACAGCCTGCCTGGTCTCCTTCAGGTCCTCCTGCATCAACATTCTATAATGCCTTGAGGGCTGATTAGCACAGCCTGCCTGGTCTCCTTCAGGTCCTCCTGCATCAACATTCTATAATGCCTTGAGGGCTGATTAGCACAGCCTGCCTGGTCTCCTTCAGGTCCTCCTGCATCAACATTCTATAATGCCTTGAGGGCTGATTAGCACAGCCTGCCTGGTCTCCTTCAGGTCCTCCTGCATCAACATTCTATAATGCCTTGAGGGCTGATTAGCACAGCGTGCCTGGTCTCCTTCAGGTCCTCCTGCATCAACATTCTATAATGCCTTGAGGGCTGATTAGCACAGCCTGCCTGGTCTCCTTCAGGTCCTCCTGCATCGACATTCTATAATGCCTTGAGGGCTGATTAGCACAGCCTGCCTGGTCTCCTTCAGGTCCTCCTGCCTCGACATTCTATAATGCCTTGAGGGCTGATTAGCACAGCCTGCCTGGTCTCCTTCAGGTCTTCCTGCCTCAACATTCTATAATGCCTTGAGGGCTGATTAGCACAGCCTGCCTGGTCTCCTTCAGGTCCTCCTGCATCAACAGTCTATAATGCCTTGAGGGCTGATTAGCACAGCCTGCATGGTCTCCTTCAGGTCCTCCTGCATCAACATTCTATAATGCCTTGAGGGCTGATTAGCACCGCCTGCCTGGTCTCCTTCAGGTCCTCTCGCTTCAACATACTATAATGCCTTGAGGGCTGATTAGCACAGCATGCCTGGTCTCCTTCAGGTCCTCCTGCTTCAACATTCTATAATGCCTTGAGGGCTGATTAGCACAGCCTGCCTGGTCTCCTTCAGGTCCTCCTGCCTCAACATTCTATAATGCCTTGAGGGCTGATTAGCACAGCCTGCCTGGTCTCCTTCAAGTCCTCCTGCCTCAACATTCTATAATGACATCACCCAGCTAATGACCTTCAACCTCCAGAACTAATACATTCAAACTGCCGTCAGCATAGTTACTGTAACCGTCTGTAAACGTGTGTTGTTTCTCCAACATGAAGGAAGATCTTACCATGTTAGTTGTGTGTGTGTTATTTGTATTGTATAGTGATATTAGCATGTCATTAGTGTGATATTGGTATATTACCAGATCATCCTCTGGTTAGTTACAGGAGACTAAAGGGTTAACCAGGAGACTAACGGTTTAACCAGGAGACTAAAGGGTTAACCAGATCATCCTCTGGTTAGGTACAGGAGACTAAAGGGTTAACCAGGAGACTAACGGTTTAACCAGGAGACTAAAGGTTTAACCAGGAGACTAACGGTTTAACCAGGAGACTAACGGTTTAACCAGGAGACTAACGGTTTAACCAGGAGACTAACGGTTTAACCAGGAGACTAACTGTTTAACCAGGAGACTAAAGGTTTAACCAGGAGACTAACGGTTTAACCAGGAGACTAACGGTTTAACCAGGAGACTAACGGTTTAACCAGAACCTCCTCTGGTTAGGTACAGGAGACTAACGGTTTAACCAGGAGACTAACGGTTTAACCAGAACCTCCTCTGGTTAGGTACGGGAGACTAAAGGGTTAACCAGGAGACTAACGGTTTAACCAGGAGACTAAAGGTTTAACCAGGAGACTAACGGTTTAACCAGGAGACTAACGGTTTAACCAGGAGACTAACGGTTTAACCAGGAGACTAACGGTTTAACCAGAACCTCCTCTGGTTAGGTACAGGAGACTAACGGTTTAACCAGGAGACTAACGGTTTAACCAGGAGACTAACGGTTTAACCAGGAAACTAACGGTTTAACCAGGAGACTAACGGTTTAACCAGGAGACTAACGGTTTAACCAGAACCTCCTCTGGTTAGGTACAGGAGACTAACGGTTTAACCAGGAGACTAACGGTTTAACCAGGAGACTAACGGTTTAACCAGGAGACTAAAGGTTTAACCAGAACCTCCTCTGGTTAGGTACAGGAGACTAACGGTTTAACCAGGAGACTAAAGGTTTAACCAGATCATCCTCTGGTTAGGTACGGGAGACTAAAGGTTTAACCAGGAGACTAACGGTTTAACCAGGAGACTAAAGGTTTAACCAGATCATCCTCTGGTTAGGTACGGGAGACTAAAGGGTTAACCAGGAGACTAAAGGTTTAACCAGGAGACTAACGGTTTAACCAGGAGACTAAAGGTTTAACCAGAACCTCCTCTGGTTAGTTACAGTAGACTAAAGGGTTAACCAGGAGACTAAAGGTTTAACCAGGAGACTAAAGGTTTAACCAGAACCTCCTCTGGTTAGTTACAGTAGACTAAAGGGTTAACCAGGAGACTAACGGTTTAACCAGAACATCCTCTGGTTAGGTACGGGAGACTAAAGGGTTAACCAGGAGACTAACGGTTTAACCAGGAGACTAACGGTTTAACCAGGAGACTAACGGTTTAACCAGGAGACTAACGGTTTAACCAGGAGACTAACGGTTTAACCAGTAGACTAACGGTTTAACCAGTAGACTAACGGTTTAACCAGGAGACTAAAGGGTTAACCAGGAGACTAACGGTTTAACCAGGAGACTAACGGTTTAACCAGGAGACTAACGGTTTAACCAGGAGACTAACGGTTTAACCAGAACCTCCTCTGGTTAGGTACGGGAGACTAAAGGTTTAACCAGGAGACTAAAGGTTTAACCAGGAGACTAACGGTTTAACCAGGAGACTAACGGTTTAACCAGAACCTCCTCTGGTTAGGTACAGGAGACTAAAGGGTTAACCAGTAGACTAACGGTTTAACCAGTAGACTAACGGTTTAACCAGGAGACTAACGGTTTAACCAGGAGACTAACGGTTTAACCAGGAGACTAAAGGGTTAACCAGATCATCCTCTGGTTAGGTACAGGAGACTAACGGTTTAACCAGGAGACTAAAGGGTTAACCAGATCATCCTCTGGTTAGGTACAGGAGACTAACGGTTTAACCAGGAGACTAAAGGGTTAACCAGAACATCCTCTGGTTAGTTACAGTAGACTAACGGTTTAATGCTACTGCAGCAGCTGCTGCTGCCTATAGCTGGTCCTCAGACTGGGATCCCAGTCAGACAAGGAGAATAAGAAACAACTTTACAGCACACACAATGGAAATGGATTTCAGATGGTGTACATGAAGACAGGAACATTTGTGGACCGTGTCCATATTCTGTTTGGAACGTGTTCTGTAGGACTTTGTTGTCATGATAAAGGGAGATGTGAGCAGGGCTTGACAGGCGTTTGCATGTTGACCCGATGGACTCTCTCCGGAGGGGTTTAAACAGTGTTTGGCTAGGGGTAACAGAATCCAATGGAACAACTGTGTAAGGACTGATCTCAGCAGTATGAAGTCATTGTTCATGTTACAGAACTTCACCACACGCTGGGGTTCTTCCAAAGAACACATTTCATTCTAGAACACATCAGACACCCTGAGGGAATCTTCTTTATGTTTCATTCTAGAACACATCAGACATCCTGAGGTAATCTTCTTTATGTTTCATTCTAGAACACATCAGACACCCTGAGGGAATCTTCTTTATGTTTCATTCTAGAACACATCAGACATCCTGAGGTAATCTTCTTTATGTTTCATTCTAGAACACATCAGACATCCTGAGGGAATCTTCTTTATGTTTCATTCTAGAACACATCAGACATCCTGAGGGAATCTTCTTTATGTTTCATTCTAGAACACATCAGACACCCTGAGGGAATCTTCTTTATGTTCAGAATGATGGTTAGTTGGCGGGAAATCTGCTGCATTTAGAGTGGCCATTTACTTCCAGCTGCAGTAACAGTGGTTCGTCCTAAATGGTATCCCATTCCCTATTTAGTGCACTACCCTATAGGCCCTGGTCAACAGTAGTGCACTACCCTATAGACCCTGGTCTACAGTACTCCACTACCCTATAGGCCCTGGTCTAAAGTAGTGCACTACCCTATGGGCCCTGGTCTAAAGTAGTCCACTACCCTGGTCTACAGTACTCCACTAGGCCCTGGTCAAAAGTAGTGCACTACCCTATAGACCCTGGTCTACAGTAGTCCACTACCCTATAGACCCTGGTCTACAGTACTCCACTACCCTATATGCCCTGGTCAACAGTAGTGCACTACCCTATGGGCCCTGGTCAACAGTAGTCCACTACCCTATGGGCCCTGGTCAACAGTAGTGCATTACCCTATAGGCCCTGGTCAACAGTAGTCCACTACCCTATGGGCCCTGGTCAACAGTAGTCCACTACCCCATGGGCCCTGGTCAACAGTAGTGCACTACCCTGTGGGCCCTGGTCAACAGTAGTGCACTACCCTATATGCCCTGGTCAACAGTAGTGCACTACCCTATGGGCCCTGGTCAACAGTAGTGCACTACCCTATGGGCCCTGGTCAACAGTAGTGCACTACCCTATGGGCCCTGGTCAACAGTAGTGCACTACCCTATGGGCCCTGGTCTAATGTAGTGCACTACCCTGTGGGCCCTGGTCAACAGTAGTGCACTACCCTATGGGCCCTGGTCAACAGTAGTGCACTACCCTATAGGCCCTGGTCAACAGTAGTGCACTACCCTATAGACCCTGGTCAACAGTAGTCCACTAGCCCATGGGCCCTGGTCAACAGTAGTGCACTAGCCCATGGGCCCTGGTCAACAGTAGTCCACTTTAGGGTATGGTTGGGGGTAGGGTAGGTTTAGGGGTTAGGGTTAGGGTGGGGTTAGGGTAGTGTAGGGTAGGGTAGGGTTAGGGTAGGGTAGGTTAGGTTGGGGTTGGGGTAGGGTAGGGGTAGAGTAGGGTAGGGTTGGGGTTAGGGTAGGGTTAGGTTAGGGTTAGGGTAGGGATGGGTTGGGGTTAGGGTTAGGGTAGGGTTAGGGTAGGGGTTGGGGGTTAGGGTAGGGGTAGGGTTAGGGTTAGGGGTTGGGGTTAGGGTAGGGTAGGGGTAAGAGTAGGGGTTAGGGTAGGGTTAGGGTAGGGTAGGGGTTAGGGGTTAGGGTTAGGGTAGGGGTAGGGTTAGGGGTAGGGGTAGGGGTAGGGTTAAGGGTAGGGTAGGGTTAGGGTAGGGGTGGGGTTAGGGTAGGGTTAGGGGTTGGGGTTAGGGGTTAGGGTAGGGTTAAGGGTAGGGTTAGGGGTTGGGGTTAGGGGTTAGGGTAGGGTTTAGGGTAGGGTTAAGGGTAGGGTTAGGGTAGGGGTAGGGGTAGGGTTAAGGGTAGTGGTAGGGTTAAGGGTAGGGTTAAGGGTAGTGGTAGGGTTAAGGGTAGGGTTAGGGTTAAGGGTAGGGTTAGGGTAGGGGTAGGGTTAAGGGTAGGGTTAGGGGTTAAGGTAGGGTTAGGGTTAGTGTAGGGTTAGGGTTAGGGGTTAGGGTAGGGTTAAGGGTAGGGTTAGGGGTTGGGGTTAGGGGTTAGGGTAGTGTAGGGTAGGGTAGGGTTAGGGTAGGGTAGGTTAGGTTGGGGTTGGGGTAGGGTAGGGGTAGAGTAGGGTAGGGTTGGGGTTAGGGTAGGGTTAGGGTAGGGTTGGGGTTAGGGTTAGGGAGGGTTGGGGTTAGGGTTAGGGAGGGTTGGGGTAGGGGTTGGGGGTTAGGGTAGGGGTAGGGATAGGGTTAGGGTTAGGGGTTGGGGTTAGGGTAGGGGTAGGGTGTTGGGGTTAGGGTAGGGTTAGGGTAGGGTAGGGGTTAGGGTTAGGGTAGGGGTAGGGTTAGGGGTAGGGGTAGGGGTAGGGTTAAGGGTAGGGTAGGGTTAGGGTAGGGGTGGGGTTAGGGTAGGGTTAGGGGTTGGGGTTAGGGGTTAGGGTAGGGTTAAGGGTAGGGTAGGGGTTGGGGTTAGGGGTTAGGGTAGGGTTAAGGGTAGGGTTAAGGGTAGGGTTAGGGTAGGGGTAGGGTTAAGGGTAGGGGTAGGGGTAGGGTTAAGGGTAGGGGTAGGGTTAAGGGTAGGGTTAGGGTAGGGGTAGGGTTAAGGGTAGGGTAGGGGTAGGGTTAAGGGTAGGGTTAGGGGTTAAGGTAGGGTTAGGGTTAGTGTAGGGTTAGGGGTTAGGGTAGGGTTAGGGGTTGGGGTTAGGGGTTAGGGTAGGGTTAGGGGTTGGGGTTAGGGGTTAGGGTAGGGTTAGGGGTTGGGGTTAGGGGTTAGGGTAGGGGTAGGGTTAAGGGTAGGGTTAGGGGTTGGGGTTAGGGGTTGGGGTTGGGGTTAGGGGGTAGGGTTTAGGGTAGGGTTAGGGTAGGGTTAGGGTAGGGTAGGGGTAGGGTTAAGGGTAGGGTTAGGGTAGGGATGGGTTAGGGGTTAGTGTAGGGTTAGGGTAGGGTTAGGGGTTAGGGTTAGTGTAGGGTTAGGGGTTGGGTTAGGGTTAGGGGTTGGGGTTAGGGGTTAGAGAGTGGTTGGTTAAATGACAGTCAGCTTCACACAGAGAGAGGTTGGGCAGCTGACAGTCAGCCTTAGTATTATAAGTTAATAAAACACACCTTTATAAGTTAATAAAACACACCTTTATAAGTTAGTAAAACACACCATTATAAGTTAATAAAACACACCTTTATAAGTTAGTAAAACACACCATTATAAGTTAGTAAAACACCATTATAAGTTAGTAAAACACCATTATAAGTTAGTAAAACACACCATTATAAGTTAGTAAAACACCATTATAAGTTAGTAAAACACACCATTATAAGTTAGTAAAACACACCATTATAAGTTAGTAAAACACCATTATAAGTTAGTAAAACACCATTATAAGTTAGTAAAACACCATTATAAGTTAGTAAAACACCTACTAAACCTAAGCTACTGAGGATGGTAGCTGACTCTATAGCCACATCTGTCAAATCTTTAATCTGAGCCTAGAGGAACGTACATGACCTCAGGCCTGGCAGGAAGCCAAAGTAATTCCGCTACCCATTAGTAGTAAATTGGCTTTTATTGGTACTAACAGCAGACCTATACGCTGTTTGACCAAATACAATGCTATTTCTTTGTAAATAGATGTTCAGCATGCTTATAGAGAAGGGCACTCAACATGTACTGCACTGACACAAATGACTGATGATTGGTTGAAAGAAATTGATAATAAGAAGATTGTGGGAGCTGTACTGTTAGATTTCAGTGCAGCCTTTGATATTATTGACCATAACCTGTTGTTGAAAAAAACGTATGTGTTATGGCTTTTCAACCTCTGCCATATCGTGGATTCAGATCTATCTAATAGAACTCAAAGGGTTTTCTTTAATGGAAGCTTCTCTATTGTCAAACATGTAAAGTGTGGTGTACCGCAGGGCAGCTCTCTAGGTCCTCTACTCTTTTCTAATATTACCATTGACCTGCCACTGGCATTAAACAAAGCATGTGTGTCCATGTATGCTGATGATTCAACCATATACGCATCAGCAACCACAGCTAATGAAGTCACTGAAGAGTTGCAGTCTGTTTTGGGTGACCAGTAATAAGAGCTATTTGGTACAAATCATTCCCTAATTTCTGGATCTCAGCTAGATTTGGTAATGAATGTTGTGGCTGTTGAACAACTTGAGGAGACTAAATTACTTGGCGTTACCTTAGATTGTAAACTGTCATGGTCAAAACATATAGATTCAATGGTTGTAAAGATGGGGAGAGGTCTCTCCGTAATAAAGAGATGCACTGATTTTTTTGACACCATATTCCAAAAAGCAAGTCCTGCAGGCTCTAGTTTAGTCTTACCTTGATTATTGTCCAGTCGTGTGCTGCAAGGAAATACCTACACTACCGTTCAAAAGTTTGGGGTCACTTAGAAATGTCCTTGTTTTTGAAAGAAAAGCACATTTTTGTCCATTAAAATAACATCAAATTGATCAGAAATACAGTGTAGACATTGCTAATGTTGTTAATGACTATTCTAGCTGGAAACGGCTGATTTTTAATGGAATATCTACATAGGCATACAGAGGCCCATTATCAGCAACCATCACTCCTGTGTTCCAAGAAGGCAGAGTTCCTCTGTCCAGTGTCTGTGATCTTTTATTTTTATTGGTCAGTCTGAGATATGGCTTTTTCTTTGCATCTCTGCCTAGAAGGTCAGCATCCTGGAGTCGCCTCTTCACTGTTGACGTTGAGGCTGGTGTTTTGCGGGTACTATTTAATGAAGCTGCCAGTTGAGGACTTGAGGCGTCTGTTTCTCAAACTAGACACTCTAATGTATTTGTCCTCTTGCTCAGTTGTGCACCGGGGCCTCCCACTCCTTTTTCTATTCTGGTTAGAGCCAGTTTGCGCTGTTCTGTGAAGGGAGTAGTACACAGCGTTGTACGAGATCTTCAGATTCTTGGCAATTTCTCGCTTGGAATAGCCTTCATTTCTCAGAGCAAGAATAGACGACGAGTTTCATAAGAAAGTTATTTGTTTCTGGCCATTTTGAGCTTGTAATCAAACCCACAAATGCTGATGCTCCATATACTCAACAAGTCTAAAGAAGGCCAGTTTTATTGCACTTTAATCATCACAACAGTTTTCAGCTGTGCTAGCATAATTGCAAAATGGTTTTCTAATGATCAAATACCCTTTTAAAATGATAAACTTGGATTAGTTAACACAACGTGCCATTGGAACACAGGACTGATGATTGCTGATAATGGGCCTCTGTACACCTATGTAGATATTCCATAAAAATCTTTTAATTGACAAAAAATTAGCTTTTCTTTCAAAAACAAGGACATTTCTAAGTGACCCCAAATTTTTGAACCGCCGTGTAGTTAAGCTGCAGCTGGCCCAGAACAGAGCAGCACCTCTTGCTCTTCATTGTAATCAGAAGGCTGATATGATACCATTATCCAAATGTTCAAACAACACCCTGCTACATTACTGTACTAAAACCTCCCAGGGGCCTAGCATTACCTATTGGCTTCTGCCTCTTTCCCATACCGCCATCCAGATGTTCACACTATTACAGAGAGACTCTCTCCCATACCGCCATCCAGATGTTCACACTATTACAGAGAGACTCTCTCCCATACCGCCATCCAGATGTTCACACTACTACAGAGAGACTCTCTCCCATACCGCCATCCAGATGTTCACACTATTACAGAGAGACTCTCTCCCATACCGCCATCCAGATGTTCACACTATTACAGAGAGACTCTCTCCCATACCGCCATCCAGATGTTCACACTATTACAGAGAGACTCTCTCCCATACCGCCATCCAGATGTTCACACTACTACAGAGAGACTCTCTCCCATACCGCCATCCAGATGTTCACACTATTACAGAGAGACTCTCTCCCATACCGCCATCCAGATGTTCACACTACTACAGAGAGACTCTCTCCCATACCGCCATCCAGATGTTCACACTATTACAGAGAGACTCTCTCCCATACCGCCATCCAGATGTTCACACTATTACAGAGAGACTCTCTCCCATACCGCCATCCAGATGTTCACACTATTACAGAGAGAGCTGCCTGCCAGGAAGAGCCTTGACACATAGCACTGAGTGGGTTAAGAGCAGAGTGGGGAGGGGGGGGGGGGGGGGGGGGAGTGGAGGGGAGGGAGGGGGACATTCAGAGACTTGTCTGGAAGCCACTTCTTCATTGTCTTGGCTGTGTGCGTTTCGTCAAGGATCTCTCTGTACTTTTCTCTCTTCATCTTTCCCTCGATCCTGACTAGTCTCCCAGTCCCTGCCGCTGAAAAACATCCCCACAGCATGATGCTGCCATCACCATGCTTCTCCGTAGGGATGGTGCCAGGTTTCCTCCAGATGTGACACTTAGCATTCAGGCCAAAGAGTTCAATCTTGGTTTCATCAGATCAGATCACATAATCTTGTTCCTCATGGTTTTAGTCCTGTAGGTACCTTTTGGAAAACTCCAAGCGGGCTGTCATGTGCCTTTTACTGAGGAGTGGCTTCCGTCTGGTCGTTACCATAAAGGCCTGATTGGTGGAGTGCTGCAGAGATGGTTGTCCTTCTGGAAGGTTCTCTCATCTCCACAGAGGAACTCTGGAACTCTGTCAGAGTAACAATAGGGTTCTTGGTCACCTCCCAGACTAAGGCCCTTCTCCCCCGATTGCTTAGTTTGGCCGGGCGGCCAACTCTAGGAAGAGACTTGGTGGTTCCAAACTTCTTCCATTTAAGAATGATGGAGGCGTCTGTTCTTGGGGACCTTCAATGCTGCAGACATTTTTTGGTACCCTTCCCCAGATCTGTGCCTCGACACAATACTGTCTCGGAGTCAACTGTGGGATCTTATATAGACAGATGTGGGCATTTTCAAATCATGTCCAATCAATTGAATTTACCACAGGTGGACTCCAATCAAGTTGTAGAAACATCTCAAGGATGATCAATGGAAACAGGATGCACCTGAGCTCAATTTCAAGTCTCATAGCAAAGGGTCTGAATATTTATGGAAATAAGGTATTTCTGTTTTTTTATACATTTGCAAACAAATGTCTAAAAACCTGTTTTCGTTTTGTCATTGTGGAGTATTGTGTGTAGATTGATAAGGGAAAAAAGTCATTGAATCCATTTTAGAATAAGGCTGTAACGTAACAGAATGTGTAAAAAGTCAAGGGGTCTGAATACTTTCCGAAGGCCCTGGTCCAATGGTCCTGGTTAGGGCCCTGGTCCAATGGTCTCTGGTCAAATCATATTGCACTATATAGGGAACGGGAGGTCCTTTGGGAGGTAACCAGAGGATGACAATAGTAGTTTGACTCCGTGATCATATGTACACTGCTCAAAAAAATAAAGGGAACACTTAAACAACACAATGTAACTCCAAGTCAATCACACTTCTGTGAAATCAAACTGTCCACTTAGGAAGCAACACTGATTGACAATAAATTTCACATGCTGTTGTGCAAATGGAATAGACAACAGGTGGAAATTATAGGCAATTAGCAAGACACCCCCAATAAAGGAGTGGTTCTGCAGGTGGTGACCACAGACCAATTCTCAGTTCCTATGCTTCCTGGCTGATGTTTTGGTCACTTTTGAATGCTGGCGGTGCTTTCACTCTAGTGGTAGCATGAGACGGAGTCTACAACCCACACAAGTGGCTCAGGTAGTGCAGCTCATCCAGGATGGCACATCAATGTGAGCTGTGGCAAGAAGGTTTGCTGTGTCTGTCAGCGTAGTGTCCAGAGCATGGAGGCGCTACCAGGAGACAGGCCAGTACATCAGGAGACGTGGAGGAGGCCGTAGGAGGGCAACAACCCAGCAGCAGGACCGCTACCTCCGCCTTTGTGCAAGGAGGAGCACTGCCAGAGCCCTGCAAAATGACCTCCAGCAGGCCACAAATGTGCATGTGTCTGCTCAAACGGTCAGAAACAGACTCCATGAGGGTGGTATGAGGGCCCGACGTCCACAGGTGGGGGTTGTGCTTACAGCCCAACACCGTGCAGGACGTTTGGCATTTGCCAGAGAACACCAAGATTGGCAAATTCTGTGAAGAGCCCTGTGCTCTTCACAGATGAAAGCAGGTTCACACGCACATGTGACAGACGTGACAGAGTCTGGAGACGCCGTGGAGAACGTTCTGCTGCCTGCAACATCCTCCAGCATGACCGGTTTGGCGGTGGGTCAGTCATGGTGTGGGGTGGCATTTCTTTGGGGGGCCGCACAGACCTCCATGTGCTCGCCAGAGGTAGCCTGACTGCCATTAGGTACCGAGATGAGATCCTCAGACCCCTTGTCAACCGATTTTTGTACTCTGACGTCCTTGGGTAGGCAGAAGGAGTCTGGAAGGGCATCTAGGAATCTTTGGGTTGTCGGAGAATTTATAGCATGATGATCCTTGGTTGGGGTCTGAGCAGATTATTTGTTGCGATTGCAAATGTAATAAAATGGTGGTCCGATCGTCCACGATTATGAGGAAAAACATTAAGATCCACAATATTTATTCCACGGGACAAAACTAGATCCAGAGTATGACTGTGCCAGTGAGTAGGTCCAGAGACATGTTGGACAAAACCCACTGAGTTGATGATGGCTCCGAAAGCCTTTTGGAGTGGGTCTGTGGACTTTCCATGTGAATATTAAAGTCACCAAAAATTTGAATATTGTCTGCCCTGACTACAAGGTCCGGTAGGAATTCAGGGAACTCAGTGAGGCTCAGTAGAAATGAGGTAAAACGGATTTCGGCCACTAGGAGTGCCGCCTCGGGATGAGCGTTTTCTTGTTTGCTTATGGCCTTATACAGCTGGTTGAATGCAGTCTTAGTGTCAGTTTGTCGGTTTGTCTCAACGCAGCTTTGAAATGCGAGGACAGAGTCCAGGAGCCAAGATGATTTGGATGGACTCCGTCATTCCTGTAGAGCAACTTCTGTTCCCAGAAGGTATGAAACGTTCTTTATACAAGTTGTGCCAACAGTGCTACAGTAATATTTTAGCCAGGTTTGTAATGCCATTAGCCTAATAAATCTGAGGGTAGGGGGGACAGGGGAGGGTAGGGGGGACAGGGAAGGGGTGTGGGGGACAGGGGAGGGTAGGGGGGACAGGGGAGGGTAGGGGGGACAGGGGAGGGTAGGGGGGACAGGGGAGGGGAGGGGGGGACAGGGGAGGGTAGGGGGGACAGGGGAGGGTAGGGGGACAGGGGAGGGTAGGGGGGACAGGGGAGGGTAGGGGGACAGGGGAGGGGAGGGGGGGACAGGGGAGGGTAGGGGGGACAGGGGAGGGGAGGGGGGGACAGGGGAGGGTAGGGGGACAGGGGGAGGGTAGGGGGGACAGGGGAGGGTAGGGGGACAGGGGAGGGTAGGGGGGACAGGGGAGGGTAGGGGGACAGGGGAGGGTAGGGGGGGGACAGGGGAGGGTAGGGGGGACAGGGGAGGGGAGGGGGGACAGGGGAGGGTAGGGGGACAGGGGAGGGTAGGGGGACAGGAGAGGTTAGGGGGACAGGAGAGGGTAGGGGGAACAGGGGAGGGTAGGGGGACAGGGGAGGGTAGGGGGACAGGAGGAGGGTAGGGGGACAGGAGAGGGTAGGGGGGACAGGGAGGGTAGGGGGGACAGGGGAGGGTAGGGGGGACGGGGAGGGTAGGGGGACAGGGGAGGGTAGGGGGGACAGGGGAGGGTAGGGGGAACAGGGGGAGGGTAGGGGGGACAGGGGAGGGTAGGGGACAGGGGAGGGTAGGGGGA
>NW_024060590.1:0-20000 GCF_016432855.1 Salvelinus namaycush | reverse complement strand
CTGTCTCTCTGTCTCTCTGTCTCTCTCTGTCTCTCTCTCTGTCAGAGATGAAAGGTTTATTGACATGGGAAACATATGTCAACATTGGCAAAGCAAGTGAAGTAGATAATAAACAAAAGTGAAATAAAAGTTCAAAAAAAAAAAGTTCCAAAACAATAAAGACATTACAAATGTCATATTATGTATATATACAGTGTTGCAACGATGTGCAAATAGTTAAAGTACACAAGGGAAAACAAATAACCATAAATATGGGTTGTATTTACAATGGTGTTTGTTCTTCATTGGTTGACCTTTTCTTGTGACAACAGGTCACACATCTTGCTGCTGTGATATTTCACCCAATAGTTTATCAAATTGGGATTGTTTCAAATTCAAATTCTTTGTGGATCTGTGAAAGATCTCCTTAAGTTTGTCAACAACAATTTTGTGGGCAGTGTGCACATAGCCTGTCTTCTCTTGAGAGCCAGGTCTGCCTACGGCGGCCTTTCTCAATAGCAAGGCTATGCTCACTGAGTCTGTACATAGTCAAAGCTTTCCTTCAGTTTGGGTCAGTCACAGTGGTCAGGTATTCTGCCACTGTGTACTCTCTGTTTAGGGCCAAACAGCATTCTAGTTTGCTCAGTTTTTTTGTTAATTCCAATGTGTCAAGGAATTATCTTTTTGTTTTCTCATAATTTGGTTGGGTCTAATTGTGCTGTTGTCCTGGGGCTCTGTGGGGTGTGTTTGTGTTTGTGAACAGAGCCCTAGGACCAGCTTGCTTAGGGGACTCTTCTCCAGGTTCATCTCTCTGTAGGTGATGGCTTTGTTATGGAAGGTTTGGGAATCGCTTCCTTTTAGGTGGTTGTAGAATTTAACGGCTCTTTTCTGGATTTTGATAGTTAGTGGGTATCGGCCTAATTCTGCTCTGCATGCATTATTTGGTGTTCTACGTTGTACACGGAGGATATTTTTGCAGAATTCTGCATGCAGAGTCTCAATTTGGTGTTTGTCCCATTTTGTGAAATCTTGGTTGGTGAGCAGACCCCAGACCTCACAACCATAAAGGGCAATGGGCTCTATGACTGATTCAAGTATTTTTAGCCAGATCCTAATTGGTATGTTGAAATTTATGTTCCTTTTGATGGCATAGAAGGCCCTTCTTGCCTTGTCTCTCAGATCGTTCACAGCTTTGTGGAAGTTACCTGTGGTGCTGATGTTTAGGCCGAGGTATGTATAGTTTTTTGTGTGCTCTAGGGCAACAGTGTCTAGATGGAATTTGTGGTCCTGGTGACTGGACCTTTTTTGGAACACCATTATTTTGGTCTTACTGAGATTTACTGTCAGGGCCCAGGTCTGACAGAATCTGTGCAGAAGATCTAGGTGCTGCTGTAGGCCCTCCTTGGTTGGTGACAGAAGCACCAGATCATCAGCAAACAGTAGACATTTGACTTCGGATTCTAGTAGGGTGAGACCGGGTGCTGCAGACTGTTCTAGTGCCCGCGCCAATTCGTTGATATATATGTTGAAGAGGGTGGGGCTTAAGCTGCATCCCTGTCTCACCCCACGACCCTGTGTGAAGAAATGTGTGTGTTTTTTGCCAATTTTAACCGCACACTTGTTGTTTGTGTACATGGATTTTATAATGTCGTATGTTTTTCTACTCTCTCTCTCTGCTCTCTCTCTCTGCTCTTTCTCTCTGCTCTCTCTCTCTGCACTCTCTCTCTCTCTGCTCTCTCTCTGCTCTCTCTCTTTGCACTCTCTCTCTGCTCTCTCTCTCTGCACTCTCTCTTCTCTTCTCTCTCTCTCTCTGCTCTTTCTCTGCTCTCTCTCTCTGCTCTTTCTCTCTCTGCTCTCTGTCTCTGCTCTCTCTCTCTCTGCACTCTCTCTCTCTCTCTGCTCTCTCTCTTTGCACTCTCTCTCTGCTCTCGCTCTCTCTCTCTGCTCTCTCTCTCTGCTCTCTCTCTGCTCTTTCTCTCTGCTCTCTCTCTCTCTGTCTCTGCTCTCTCTCTCTCAGCTCTCTCTCTGCACTCTGCTCTCTCTCTCTCACTCTGCTCTCTCTCTCTGCTCTCTCTCTGCTCTCTCTCTCTGCTCTCTCCCTCTCTCTCTCTACTATCTCTGCTCTGCTCTCTCTCTCTAATCTCTCTCTGCTCTCTCTCTCTTCTCTCTCTGCTGTCTCTCTCTGTCTCTCTCTCTGCTCTCTCTCTCTGCTCTCTCCCTCTCTCTCTACTGTCTCTGCTCTGCTCTCTCTCTCCTCTCTCTCTGCACTCTCTGTCTCTCTGCTTTCTCTCTCTCTGCTCACTCTCTCTCTGCTCACTCTCTCTCTGCTCTCTTTCTCTCTGCTCTCTCTCACTCTCTCTGCTCTCTGCTCTCTCTCTGCTCTCGCTCTCTAATCTCTCTCTCTCTCTGCTCTCTCTGCTCTCTCTCCCTGCCTCTCTCTCTCCCTTTCTCTCTGCTATCTCTCTCTGCTCTCTCTGCTCTCTCTCTGCTCTCGCTCTCTCTCTGCTCTCTTCTCTGCTCTCTGCTCTCGCATAGTGAACATCTTTCAACTAGGACCCAGAGCTCTGGTCTAAAGTAGTGTCCTATATAGTGAACATCTTTCAACTAGGACCCAGAGCTCTGGTCTAAAGTAGTGTCCTTTATAGTGAACATCTTTCAACTAGGACCCAGAGCTCTGGTCTAAAGTAGTGCCCTTTATAGTGAACATCTTTCAACTAGGACCCAGAGCTCTGGTCAAGAGAGAGAGAGACAGAGAGGGAGAGAGGGAGAGATTAGTCAGCAGAAATTATTCAGGAAGACGTTCTTCTTTAAATGTAATTCTTTATTTCTCTCTTTCCCCACTGAGGAAGATAAAGGACACACACACACATACTGTAAGGGGTGTAGTTCTGTAGTGTAGTTCTTCTGTAGTGTAGTTCTACTGTAGTGTAGTTCTACTGTAGTGTAGTTCTACTGTAGTGTAGTTATTCTGTAGTGTAGTTCTACTGTAGTGTAGTTCCGTAGTGTAGTTATTCTGTAGTGTAGTTCTGTAGTGTAGTTCTACTGTAGTGTAGTTATTCTGTAGTGTAGTTCTGTAGTGTAGTTATTCTGTAGTGTAGTTCTACTGTAGTGTAGTTCTGTAGTGTAGTTCTGTAGTGTAGTTATTCTGTAGTGTAGTTCTACTGTAGTGCAGTTCTATTGTAGTGTAGTTCTACTGTAGTGTAGTTCTACTGTAGTGTAGTTCTACTGTAGTGTAGTTCTACTGTAGTGTAGTTCTACTGTAGTGTAGTTCTTCTGTAGTGTAGTTCTGTAGTGTAGTGCTACTGTAGTGTAGTGCTACTGTAGTGTAGTTCTACTGTAGTGTAGTTCTACTGTAGTGTAGTTCTTCTGTAGTGTAGTTCTACTGTAGTGTAGTTCTGTAGTGTAGTTCTACTGTAGTGTAGTTCTACTGTAGTGTAGTTCTGTAGTGTAGTTCTACTGTAGTGTAGTTCTACTGTAGTGTAGTTCTACTGTAGTGTAGTTCTACTGTAGTGTAGTTCTGTAGTGTAGTTCTACTGTAGAGTAGTTCTGTAGTGTAGTTATTCTGTAGTGTAGTTCTACTGTAGTGTAGTTCTACTGTAGTGTAGTTATTCTGTAGTGTAGTTCTGTAGTGTAGTTATTCTGTAGTGTAGTTATTCTGTAGTGTAGTTCTACTGTAGTGTAGTTCTTCTGTAGTGTAGTTCTGTAGTGTAGTTCTACTGTAGTGTAGTTCTACTGTAGTGTAGTTCTGTAGTGTAGTTCTACTGTAGTGTAGTTCTACTGTAGTGTAGTTCTGTAGTGTAGTTCTACTGTAGTGTAGTTCTACTGTAGTGTAGTTCTACTGTAGTGTAGTTCTACTGTAGTGTAGTTCTACTGTAGTGTAGCTCTGTAGTGTAGTTCTACTGTAGTGTAGTTCTACTGTAGTGTAGCTCTGTAGTGTAGTTCTACTGTAGTGTAGTTCTACTGTAGTGTAGTTCTACTGTAGTATAGTTCTACTGTAGTGTAGTGCTACTGTAGTGTAGTTCTACTGTAGTGTAGTTCTTCTGTAGTGGAGTTCTACTGTAGTGTAGTTCTACTGTAGTGTAGTTCTACTGTAGTGTAGTTATTCTGTAGTGTAGTTATTCTGTAGTACACACACACACTGGACAACCACACACACACACACTGGACAACCACACACACACACACACAAACACACACTGGACTCACACACGCTGGACAAACACACACACACACACACACACTGGACAAACACACACACTGGATACACACACACACTGGACAACCACACACACACACACTGGACAACCACACACACACACACACACAAACACACACTGGACTCACACACGCTGGACAAACACACACACACACACACACTGGACAAACACACACACTGGATACACACACACACTGGACACACACGATGGATACACACAAACACACACTGGACTCACACACACTGGACAAACACACACACACACACCAGACAAACGCATACACACTGGACAAACAAACAAACACACACATGCGCGTCTTCCTATAATTGTGAGGACCTCTTACAATAACACTGTTAAAATACCAATGTGATCATTTGTTGTCTTTTATGTTGAATAACAAATTGTATAATTATATATGGACATACGCTCCATAGTTGTACAAGTATATATTGTACTTTTCATAATAAAACATACTTAAAACAAGAAAAGGCATGTTAATTGTGAAAACAGTTTGGTTATTGATGTTACGTTTCCTCTGTCAGGTTGACGTTAACCTGCGACTGGTTGAAACATGAAACAAATATGAAATGAAATACAAACAATTAAGTATGTGGAATTGAATTAAACAAATTGTACAACAGAGTGTTGTGATGCAGGGTCACTATAGCAACAGAGTTCACTCTCTCTGCTCTCTGTTCTCTCTCTCCTCTCTGCTCTGCTGTTCTCTCTGCTCTCTGTCTCTGCTCTCTGCTCTCTCTTGCTCTCCCTGCTCTCTCAGCACTCTCTGCTCTCTGTTCTCTCTCTGCTCTCTCTCTCTGCCCTCTCTGTTCTCTCTCTCTCTGCTCTCTCTGCTGTCTCTGCTCTCTGCTCTCCCTCTCTGCTCTCTTCTCTCTCTGCCCTCTCTCTTCTCTCTCTCTTCTCTCTGTTCTCTGCTCTGTTCTCTCTGCCCTCTCTCACTCTCTGCTGTTCTCTCTTTTTCTCTGCTCTCTGCTCTCTCTTCTCTCTCAGCACTCTCTGCTCTCTGTTCTCTCTCACTCTACTCTCTCTATCTCTGCTCTCTCTGCTGTCTATCTCTGCTCTCTCTCTCTGCTCTCTCTCTGCTCTCTCTGCCCTCTCTCTTCTCTCTCTGCTCTCTCTGCTGTCTATCTCTGCTCTCTCTGCCCTTTCTCTCTGCCCTCTCTCTGCTCTCTCTGCCCGCTCTCTGCTCTCTCTGCCCTCTCTCTGCTCTCTGCTCTCTCTGCCCTCTCTGCTCTATCTCTCACTCTCTGCTCACTCTCTGCTCTCTCTCTGCTCTCTCTGCTCTCTCTCTGCTCTCTCTCTGCTCTCCCTCTCTGCTCTCTTCTCTCTCTGCCCTCTCTCTTCTCTCTCTCTTCTCTCTGTTCTCTGCTCTGTTCTCTCTGCTCTCTGCTCTCTATCTCTCACTCTCTGCTCTCCCTCTCTGCTCTCTTCTCTCTCTGCCCTCTCTCTTCTCTCTGTTCTCTGCCCTCTCTCTTATCTCTCTCTTCTCTCTGCCCTCTCTCTGCTCTCTCTCACTCTCTGCTCACTCTCTGCTCTCTCTCTGCTCTCTCTGCTCTCTCTCTGCTCTCCCTCTCTGCTCTCTTCTCTCTCTGCCCTCTCTCTTCTCTCTCTCTTCTCTCTGTTCTCTGCTCTGTTCTCTCTGCCCTCTCTCTGCTCTCTGCTCTCTCTCTCTCTGCTCTATCTCTCTCTCTGCTCTATCTCTCACTCTCTGCTCTCCCTCTCTGCTCTCTTCTCTCTCTGCCCTCTCTCTTCTCTCTGTTCTCTGCCCTCTCTCTTCTCTCTGCTCTGTTCTCTCTGCCCTCTCCCTGCTCTCTCAGCACTCTCTGCTCTCTGTTTTCTCTCTGCTCTCTCTCTCTCTGCCCTCTCTGTTCTCTCTCTCTCTGCTCTCTCTGCTGTCTCTGCTCTCTGCTCTCCCTCTCTGCTCTCTTCTCTCTCTGCCCTCTCTCTTCTCTCTGTTCTCTGCTCTGTTCTCTCTGCCCTCTCTCACTCTCTGTCTCTGCTGTTCTCTCTTTTTCTCTGCTCTCTCTGCTCTCTGTCACTCTACTCTCTCTATCTCTGCTCTCTCTGCTCTCTCTGCCCTCTCTCTTCTCTCTGCTGTCTATCTCTGCTCTCTCTGCCCTTTCTCTCTGCCCTCTCTCTGCTCTCTGCTCTCTCTGCCCGCTCTCTGCTCTCTCTGCCCTCTCTCTGCTCTCTCTGCCCTCTCTGCTCTATCTCTCACTCTCTGCTCACTCTCTGCTCTCTCTCTGCTCTCTCTGTGCTCTCTCTGCTCTCCCTCTCTGCTCTCTTCTCTCTCTGCCCTCTCTCTTCTCTCTGTTCTCTGCTCTGTTCTCTCTGCCCTCTCTCTGCTCTCTGCTCTATCTCTCACTCTCTGCTCTCCCTCTCTGCTCTCTTCTCTCTCTGCCCTCTCTCTTCTCTCTCTCTCTTCTCTCTGTTCTCTGCCCTCTCTCTTCTCTCTCTCTTCTCTCTGCCCTCTCTCTGCTCTATCTCTCACTCTCTGCTCTCTCTCTGCTCTCTCTCTGCTATCTCTCTCTGCTCTATCCCTCCCTGCTCTCTCTCGCTCTCTGCTCTGCTGTTTTCTCTGCTCTCTCTCTCTTCTCTGCTGTTTTCTCTGCTCTCTCTGCTCTCTCTCTCTGCTCTCTCTGCTCTCTCACTATCTCTTTGATTTCTCAGCCTGCTCTCTGCTCTCTCTGCTCTCTCTCGCTTTCTCTGCTCTCTCTGCCCTCTCTCTTCTCTCTGCTCTATCTCTCTGCTCTCTCCCTCCCTGCTCTCTCTCGCTCTCTCTTCTCTCCCAGCCTGCTCTCTCTCTGCTCTCTGCTCTGCTGTTCTCTCTTTTCTCTGCTCTCTATTGCTCTCTCTCTGCTCTCTTGCTCTCTGCTCTCAGCACTCTCTGTTCTCTCTCAGCACTCTCTGCTCTCACTCTCTCTCCCTCTCTTCTCCCTCACTCTGCTCTCTTCCCTCTCTCTGCTCTGTTCTCAAATCTTCCTGCTCCCTCTCTCTGCTCTCTCATTCTGCTCTCTGCTCTCTCTCTGATCTCTCTCCCTGCTCTCTCTTTGCTCTCTGCTCTCTCTTTGCTCTCTACTCTCTCTTTGCTTTCTCAGCCTGCTCTCTGCTCGCTCTCTCTCTGTTCTCTGCTCTCTGCTCTCTCTCTGCACTCTCAGCCTACTCTCTGCTCTCTTTCTGCTCTCTGCTCTCTGTCCTCTCTCTTCTCTCTCTTTCACTCTCTGCTCTCTCAGCCTGCTTTCTACTCTCTCACTCTCTCCCTCTCTGCTCCCTCTCTGCTCTCTCTCTCCCTCTGCTCTCTCTGCTCTCTGCCATCTTCTCTGCTCTCTCCCTTCTCTCTCTCTTTCTGCTCTCTGCTCTCTCTCTCTTTCTGCTCTCTGCCCTCTCTGCTCTCACTCCCTCTGCTCTCTCTGTTCTCGCTCTGCTGCTCTCTCTCTTTGCTCTGCTCTCTCTGATCTCTTTCTGTTCTCTGCTCTCTCCCTCTCTGCTCTCTCAGCCTGCTCTCTGGTCTCTCCCTCTCTCTCTCTAATGCTCTCTGCTCTCTCAGCCTGCTCTCTACTCTCTCGCTCTGCTCTCTCACTCTGCTCTCTCTCCCTCTTCGCTCTCTGCTCTCTCTGTTCTCTGCTCTCTCTGCTCTGCTGCTCTTTTCTCTGCTCTCTCTTTCTGCTCTCGTTCTCTGCTGCTCTCTCTCTTTGCTCTGCTCTCTCTGATCTCTCTCTTTCTGTTCTCTGCTCTCTCTCTCTGATCTCTTTCTGCTCTCTGCTCTCTCTCTTCTCTCTGTTCTCTGCTCTGTTCTCGCTCCCTCTCTGCTCTCTCTCTCTCCCTCTGCTCTCTGCCCTCTTCTCTGCTCTCTCCCTTCTCTCTCTCTTTCTGCTCTCTGCTCTCTCTCTCTTTCTGCTCTCTGCGCTCTCTCTCTGCCCTCTCTGCTCTCACTCCCTCTGCTCTCTCTGGTCTCTCTGTTCTCGCTCTGCTGCTCTCTCTCTTTGCTCTGCTCTCTCTGATCTCTTTCTGTTCTCTGCTCTCTCCCTCTCTGCTCTCTCAGCCTGCTCTCCGGTCTCTCCCTCTCTCTCTCTAATGCTCTCTGCTCTCTCAGCCTGCTCTCTTCTCTCTACTCTCTCGCTCTGCTCTCTCGCTCTGCTCTCTCACTCTGCTCTCTCTCCATCTTCGCTCTCTGCTCTCTCTGTTCTCTGCTCTCTCTCTGCTCTGCTGCTCTTTTCTCTGCTCTCTCTCTCTGCTCTCTCTCTTTGCTCTGCTCTCTCTGCTCTCTCTCTTTCTGTTCTCTGCTCTCTCTCTCTGATCTCTTTCTGATCTCTTTCTGCTCTCTCTCTGCTCTCTCTCTGCTCTCCCTCTCTGTTCTCTCTGCTCTCTCTCTGCTCTCTCTGCTCTCTCACTCTGCTATCTCTCTCTGCTCTATCCCTCCCTGCTCTCTTCTCTCTCTGCTCTCTCACTCTCTCTTTGATTTCTCAGCCTGCTCTCTGCTCTCTCTTCTCTGCTCTGTTCTCTCTGCCCTCTCTCTGCTCTCTGCTCGCTCTCTACTCTCTGCTCTATCTCTCACTCTCTGCTCTCTCTGTTCTCTCTTTTCTCTGCTCTCTCTCTGCTATCTCTCTCTGCTCTATCACTCCCTGCTCTCTCTCGCTCTCGGCTCTCTCTTCTCTCTCTGCTCTCTCACTCTCTCTTTGATTTCTCAGCCTGCTCTCTGCTCTCTCTCTCTGCCCTCTCTCTTCTCTCTGCTCTATCTATCTGCTCTCTCTCTCTGCTCTCTCCCTCCCTGCTCTCTCTCGCTCTCTCTTCTCTCCCAGCCTGCTCTCTCTTCTCTCCCAGCCTGCTCTCTCTGCTCTGCTGTTCTCTCTTTTCTCTGCTCTCTGAGCACTCTCTGCTCTCACTCTATCTCCCTCTCTTCTCTCTCACTCTGCTCTCTTCCCTCTCTCTGCTCTGTTCTCAAATCTTCCTGCTCTCTCATTCTGCTCTCTGCTCTCTCTCTAATCTCTCTCCCTGCTCTCTCTCTCTGCTTTCTACTCTCTCTCTGCTCTCTCACTCTCTCTTTGCTTTCTCAGCCTGCTCTCTGTTCTCTGCTCTCTCTCTCTGCACTCTCAGCCTACTCTCTGCTCTCTACTCTCTGCTCTCTGTCCTCTCTCTTCTCTCTTTCACTCTCTGCTCTCTCAGCCTGCTTTCTGCTCTCTCTCTGCTCTCTCCCTCTCTCTTCTCTGCTCTCTCCCTTCTCTCTCTCTCTCTTTCTGCTCTCTGCTCTCTCAGCCTGCTTTCTGCTCTCTCTCTACTCTCTCACTCTCTCTCTCTTTCTGCTCTGTCTCTCTGCGCTCTCTCTCCCTCTCCCTCTCTGCTCTCTGCCCTCTCTCTTCTCTGCTCTCTCCCTTCTCTCTCTCTCTCTTTCTGCTCTCTCTCTCTCTTTCTGCTCTCTGCGCTCTCTCTCTCTGCCCTCTCTGCTCTCACTCCCTCTGCTATCTCTGTTCTCTCTCTTTGCTCTGCTCTCTCTGATCTCTTTCTGTTCTCTGCTCTCTCAGCCTGCTCTCCGGTCTCTCCCTCTCTCTCTCTAATGCTCTCTGCTCTCAGCCTGCTCTCTACTCTCTCAGCCTGCTCTCTACTCTCTCAGCCTGCTCTCTACTCTCTCGCTCTGCTCTTCTGCTCTCTCGCTCTGCTCTCTCACTCTGCTCTCTCTCCCTCTTCGCTCTCTGCTCTCTCTCTGCTCTGCTGCTCTTTCTCTTTTCTCTGCCCTCTCTTCTCTCTGTTCTCTGCTCTCTCACTCACTCCCTCTGCTCTCTCTTCTCTCTTCTCTCTGCTCTCTCTCTTTTCTCTGCTCTCTCTGATCTCTCTCTTTTTGTTCTCTGCTCTCTCACTCTCTGCTCTCTCAGCCTGCTCTCCGGTCTCTCCCTCTCTCTCTAATGCTCTCTCCTCTCTCAGCCTGCTCTCTACTCTCTCGCTCTGTTCTCTGCTCTGCTGCTCTTTCTCTTTTCTCTGCTCTCTCTGCTATCTCTTCTCTCTGTTCTCTGCTCTCTCACTCACTCCCTGTTCTCTCTCTCTGCTCTCTCTGCTCTCTCTCTCTCTCCCTCTGCTCTCTCTGCTCTCTGCCCTCTCCCTTCTCTCTCTCTCTCTTTCTGCTCTCTGCTCTCTGCGCTCTCTCTCTCTGCCCTCTCTGCTCTCTCTCTTTGCTCTGCTCTCTCTGTTCTCTCTGTTCTCGCTCTGCTGCTCTCTCTCTTTGCTCTGCTCTCTCTGATCTCTTTCTGTTCTCTGCTCTCTCCCTCTCTGCTCTCTCTGCTCTCTCAGCCTGCTCTCCGGTCTCTCCCTCTCTCTCTCTAATGCTCTCTGCTCTCTCAGTCTGCTCTCTTCTCTACTCTCTCAGCCTGCTCTCTACTCTCTCGCTCTGCTCTCTCGCTCTGCTCTCTCACTCTGCTCTCTCTCCCTCTTCGCTCTCTGCTCTCTCTGTTCTCTGCTCTCTCTCTGCTCTGCTGCTCTTTCTCTTTTCTCTGCCCTCTCTGCTCTCTGTTCTCTGCTCTCTCACTCACTCCCTCTGCTCTCTGCTCTCTCTCTTTTCTCTGCTCTCTCTGATCTCTCTCTTTTTGTTCTCTGCTCTCTCACTCTCTGCTCTCTCAGCCTGCTCTCCGGTCTCTCCCTCTCTCTCTAATGCTCTCTCCTCTCTCAGCCTGCTCTCTTCTCTCTGCTCTCTCAGCCTGCTCTCTACTCTCTCGCTCTGTTCTCTGCTCTGCTGCTCTTTCTCTTTTCTCTGCTCTCTCTGCTATCTCTTCTCTCTGTTCTCTCACTCACTCCCTCTGTTCTCTCTCTGCTGCTCTCTCTCTTTTCTCTGCTCTCTCAGCCTGCTCTCTTCTCTCTGCTCTCTCAGCCTGCTCTCTACTCTCTCGCTCTGCTCTCTCTCTTTTCTCTGCTCTCTCTCTGTGCTCTGCTCTCTTCTCTCGCTCTCTGCTCTCTCTCTGCTCTTTCTCGCTCTCTGCTCTCTTCTATCTCTCTCACACACTCTCTGCTCTCTCTGTGCTATGCTGCTCTTTCTCTTTTCTCTGCCCTCTCTGCTCTCTCACTCACTCCCTCTGCTCTCTCTCTGCTCTCTGCTCTCTCTCTTTTCTCTGCTCTCTCTGATCTCTCTCTTTTTGTTCTCTGCTCTCTCACTCTCTGCTCTCTCAGCCTGCTCTCCGGTCTCTCCCTCTCTCTCTAATGCTCTCTCCTCTCTCAGCCTGCTCTCTTCTCTCTGCTCTCTCAGCCTGCTCTCTACTCTCTCGCTCTGTTCTCTGCTCTTTCTCTTTTCTCTGCTCTCTCTGCTATCTCTTCTCTCTGTTCTCTCACTCACTCCCTCTGTTCTCTCTCTGCTGCTCTCTCTCTTTTCTCTGATCTCTCTCTTTCTGTTCTCTGCTCTCTCAGCCTGCTCTCTTCTCTCTGCTCTCTCAGCCTGCTCTCTACTCTCTCGCTCTGCTCTCTCGCTCTGCTCTCTCTCTTTTCTCTGCTCTCTCTCTGTGCTCTGCTCTCTGCTCTCTCTCGCTCTCTGCTCTCTCTCGCTCTCTGCTCTTTCTCACTCTCTGCTCTCTTCTATCTCTCTCACACACTCTCTGCTCTCTCTGTGCTATGCTCTCTTCTATCTCTCTCTCACACTCTCTGCTCTCTCTCGCTTTATATCTTAACAGGGGTGCAGTTTGGACAATCACCACTTGATGTCAGTGTTTAACCAGAAGTGATGAAAACAACATCACTGCAGAGAGAGAGAGTCTAATATACTGATATACAGGGCATTCAGAAAGTATTCAGACCCCTTGACTTTTTACACATTTTGTCACGTAACAGCCTTATTCTAAAATGGATTACATTGTTTTTTTCCCTCATCAATCTACACACAATAACCCAGAATTACAAAGCAAAAACTGTTTATTTTCTGTGTGCAAAAGTATATTTAAAAAAAATATCACATTTACATAAGTATTCAGACCCTTTACGCAGTACTTTGTTGAAGCACCTTTGGCAGTGATTACAGCCTTAAGTCTTCTTGGGTTTGACGCTACAAGCTTGGCACACATGTATTTGGGGAGTTTCTCCCATTCTTCTCTACAGATCCTCTCAAGCTCTGTCAGGTGGGATGGGGAGCTTTGCTGCACTGCTTTTTTCAGGTCTCTCCAGAGATGTTCGATCAGGTTCAAGTCCGGGCTTAGGATCATTGTCCTGTTGTCCAGTCTGTATGCTATACTGGGAGGGTAGAGAGTCAGAACAGATAGAGGACCTGGAGCCCTGAGGGGGAGAGAGAGAGAGGGAGGGTAGAGAGTCAGAACAGAGGGAAAGAGAGAGAGAGAGAGGGAGGGTAGAGAGTCAGAACAGAGGGAAAGAGAGAGAGAGACAAAAGGAGAGATTAGTCAGCAGAAATTAATCAGGACGACGTTCGTCTTTAAATTTACTTATTTATTTCTCTCTTTCCCCACTGAGGAGGATAAAGGACACACACACACGTGTTTATATCACCTTCTGGGGACACCTGTTCTCACACCACATTCTGGGGATACCTGTTCTCACACCACATTCTGTGGACACCTGTTCTCACACCACATTCTGGGGACACCTGTTCTCACACCACATTCTGGGGACACCTGTTCTCACACCACATTCTGGGGACACCTGTTCTCACACCACATTCTGGGGACACCTGTTCTCACACCACATTCTGGGGACACCTGTTCTCACACCACATTCTGGGGACACCTGTTCTCACACCACATTCTGGGGACACCTGTTCTCACACCACATTCTGGGGACACCTGTTCTCACACCACATTCTGGGGACACCTGTTCTCACACCACATTCTGGGAACACCTGTTCTCACACCACATTCTGGGGACACCTGTTCTCACACCACATTCTGGGGACACCTGTTCTCACACCACATTCTGGGGACACCCCTTTCCTGACAACCTGGAGACGAAACGAAAAATTCAACAAATCTTAAACAATAATCTATAATAAATACACCCCTTCAAATGTAACTGATTCATTGAAATCAGGGTAGATGACATTGTGGGGACTGGGAAGGTGATCAATGTGGGGACACAAGAGGATACTCCTTATTTGGTGTCAACAGGAAGTCCCATCTGGGGACCAAGTTCTGACCAACTAGTACCATCTGGGGACAATAGTGTCGGCTGTTGTTTAGGGCACAAGGGGAGGATGGATTCTAATCTAGATCAGTTTGAATGGCCTTTCAGCATATCAGAACCACTAGAGAATGGATTCTAATGTAGATCAGTTTGAATGGCCTTTCAGCATATCAGAACCCACTAGAGAATGGATTCTAATCTAGATCAGTTTGAATGGCCTTTCAGCATATCAGAACCCACTAGAGAATGGATTCTAATCTAGATCAGTTTGAATGGCCTTTCAGTATATCAGAACCCACTAGAGAATGGATTCTAATCTAGACCAGTTTGAATGGCCTTTCAGCATATCAGAACCACTAGAGAATGGATTCTAATCTAGATCAGTTTGAATGGCCTTTCAGCATATCAGAACCCACTAGAGAATGGATTCTAATCTAGATCAGTTTGAATGGCCTTTCAGCATATCAGAACCACTAGAGAATGGATTCTAATCTAGATCAGTTTGAATGGCCTTTCAGCATATCAGAACCACTAGAGAATGGATTCTAATCTAGATCAGTTTGAATGGCCTTTCAGCATATCAGAACCACTAGAGAATGGATTCTAATCTAGATCAGTTTGAATGGCCTTTCAGCATATCAGAACCACTAGAGAATGTTGCCGGGCCTCTTTAGCATCAGATGCATATCAACCTACAAGGTGTGCAAACATGCTTGATAAATAAATGCTTAATAAATAGTACATAAACTATTGTAAATTATTAACAGCATAAAGAAATAATGGGAATATATCAATAAAATAACAATAGTTATTTGTTTAGAGAGTCAAGGATATGTTTTGTATAATTCTACAGTCCTAGAAAACACAAAGGCCTACAGCTTATTTCTGTTTCCCTGACAATAAAACACTACAGTGGAATCCATTTGATCAACTTTATTTATAGGTTTGATTAGATTAATCATAGAGTTATTGTCATTAACAAAGTCTAGTTACAGCTTCTAACAGAAACTAATAGATAATAATAATAACACTATAACCAGCCAGGTGATTAGTAATAGAGTTATAGTATTAATAATAATACTATAACCAGCCAGGTGATTAGTTATAGTCATTAATAATAATACTATAACCAGTCAGGTGATTAGTAATAGAGTTATAGTCATTAATAATAACACTATAACCAGCCAGGTGATTAGTTATAGTCATTAATAATAACACTATAACCAGCCAGATGATTAGTAATAGTCATTAATAATAACACTATAACCAGCCAGGTGATTAGTTATAGTCATTAATAATAACACTATAACCAGCCAGGTGATTAGTTATAGAGTTATAGTCATTAATAATAACACTATAACCAGCCAGGTGATTAGTTATAGAGTTATAGTCATTAATAATAATACTATAACCAGCCAGGTGATTAGTAATAGAGTTATAGTCATTAATAATAACACTATAACCAGCCAGGTGATTAGTTATAGAGTTATAGTCATTAATAATAACACTATAACCAGCCAGGTGATTAGTTATAGTTATTAATAATAATACTATAACCAGCCAGGTGATTAGTTATAGTTATTAATAATAATACTATAACCAGCCAGGTGATTAGTAATAGAGTTATAGTCATTAATAATAACACTATAACCAGCCAGGTGATTAGTTATAGTTATTAATAATAATACTATAACCAGCCAGGTGATTAGTAATAGAGTTATAGTCATTAATAATAACACTATAACCAGCCAGGTGATTAGTAATATAGTTATAGTCATTAATAATAAGACTATAACCAGCCAGGTGATTAGTTATAGTCATTAATAATAACACTATAACCAGCCAGGTGATTAGTAATAGTCATTAATAATAACACTATAACCAGCCAGGTGATTAGTAATAGAGTTATAGTCATTAATAATAAGACTATAACCAGCCAGGTGATTAGTTATAGTCATTAATAATAACACTATAACCAGCCAGGTGATTAGTAATAGTCATTAATAATAACACTATAACCAGCCAGGTGATTAGTAATAGAGTTATAGTCATTAATAATAATATAACCAGCCAGGTGATTAGTTATAGTTATTAATAATAACACTATAACCAGCCAGGTGATTAGTTATAGTCATTAATAATAACACTATAACCAGCCAGGTGATTAGTTATAGAGTTATAGTCATTAATAATAACACTATAACCAGCCAGGTGATCAGTAACAGAGTTATAGTCATTAATAATAACACTATAACCAGCCAGGTGATTAGTTATAGTCATTAATAATAATACTATAACCAGCCAGGTGATTAGTTATAGTCATTAATAATAATACTATAACCAGCCAGGTGATTAGTAACAGAGTTATAGTCATTAATATTAACACTATAACCAGCCAGGTGATTAGTTATAGTCATTAATAATAACACTATAACCAGCCAGGTGATTAGTTATAGAGTTATAGTCATTAATAATAACACTATAACCAGCCAGGTGATTAGTAATAGAGTTATAGTCATTAATAATAATACTATAACCAGCCAGGTGATTAGTAATAGAGTTATAGTCATTAATAATAATACTATAACCAGCTAGGTGATTAGTAATAGAGTTATAGTCATTAATAATAATACTATAACCAGCCAGGTGATTAGTAATAGAGTTATAGTCATTAATAATAACACTATAACCAGCCAGGTGATTAGTAATAGAGTTATAGTCATTAATAATAACACTATAACCAGCCAGGTGATTAGTTATAGTCATTAATAATAATACTATAACCAGCCAGGTGATTAGTTATAGTCATTAATAATAATACTATAACCAGCCAGGTGATTAGTTATAGTCATTAATAATAATACTATAACCAGCCAGGTGATTAGTTATAGTCATTAATAATAACACTATAACCAGCCAGGTGATTAGTTATAGTCATTAATAATAACACTATAACCAGCCAGGTGATTAGTAATAGAGTTATAGTCATTAATAATAATACTATAACCAGCCAGGTGATTAGTTATAGTCATTAATAATAACACTATAACCAGTCAGGTGATTAGTAATAGAGTTATAGTCATTAATAATAACACTATAACCAGCCAGGTGATTAGTAATATAGTTATAGTCATTAATAATAATACTATAACCAGCCAGGTGATTAGTAACAGAGTTATAGTCATTAATAATAATACTGTAACCAGCCAGGTGATTAGTTATAGTCATTAATAATAATACTATAACCAGCCAGGTGATTAGTTATAGTTATTAATAATAATACTATAACCAGCCAGGTGATTAGTAATAGAGTTATAGTCATTAATAATAACACTATAACCAGCCAGGTGATTAGTTATAGTTATTAATAATAATACTATAACCAGCCAGGTGATTAGTAATAGAGTTATAGTCATTAATAATAACACTATAACCAGCCAGGTGATTAGTAATAGAGTTATAGTCATTAATAATAAGACTATAACCAGCCAGGTGATTAGTTATAGTCATTAATAATAACACTATAACCAGCCAGGTGATTAGTAATAGTCATTAATAATAACACTATAACCAGCCAGGTGATTAGTAATAGAGTTATAGTCATTAATAATAAGACTATAACCAGCCAGGTGATTAGTTATAGTCATTAATAATAACACTATAACCAGCCAGGTGATTAGTAATAGTCATTAATAATAACACTATAACCAGCCAGGTGATTAGTAATAGAGTTATAGTCATTAATAATAATATAACCAGCCAGGTGATTAGTTATAGTTATTAATAATAACACTATAACCAGCCAGGTGATTAGTTATAGTCATTAATAATAACACTATAACCAGCCAGGTGATTAGTTATAGAGTTATAGTCATTAATAATAACACTATAACCAGCCAGGTGATCAGTAACAGAGTTATAGTCATTAATAATAACACTATAACCAGCCAGGTGATTAGTTATAGTCATTAATAATAATACTATAACCAGCCAGGTGATTAGTTATAGTCATTAATAATAATACTATAACCAGCCAGGTGATTAGTAACAGAGTTATAGTCATTAATATTAACACTATAACCAGCCAGGTGATTAGTTATAGTCATTAATAATAACACTATAACCAGCCAGGTGATTAGTTATAGAGTTATAGTCATTAATAATAACACTATAACCAGCCAGGTGATTAGTAATAGAGTTATAGTCATTAATAATAATACTATAACCAGCCAGGTGATTAGTAATAGAGTTATAGTCATTAATAATAATACTATAACCAGCTAGGTGATTAGTAATAGAGTTATAGTCATTAATAATAATACTATAACCAGCCAGGTGATTAGTAATAGAGTTATAGTCATTAATAATAACACTATAACCAGCCAGGTGATTAGTTATAGTCATTAATAATAATACTATAACCAGCCAGGTGATTAGTTATAGTCATTAATAATAATACTATAACCAGCCAGGTGATTAGTTATAGTCATTAATAATAATACTATAACCAGCCAGGTGATTAGTTATAGTCATTAATAATAACACTATAACCAGCCAGTTGATTAGTTATAGTCATTAATAATAACACTATAACCAGCCAGGTGATTAGTAATAGAGTTATAGTCATTAATAATAATACTATAACCAGCCAGGTGATTAGTTATAGTCATTAATAATAACACTATAACCAGTCAGGTGATTAGTAATAGAGTTATAGTCATTAATAATAACACTATAACCAGCCAGGTGATTAGTAATATAGTTATAGTCATTAATAATAATACTATAACCAGCCAGGTGATTAGTAACAGAGTTATAGTCATTAATAATAATACTGTAACCAGCCAGGTGATTAGTTATAGTCATTAATAATAATACTATAACCAGCCAGGTGATTAGTTATAGTCATTAATAATAATACTATAACCAGCCAGGTGATTAGTAACAGAGTTATAGTCATTAATATTAACACTATAACCAGCCAGGTGATTAGTTATAGTCATTAATAATAACACTATAACCAGCCAGGTGATTAGTTATAGAGTTATAGTCATTAATAATAAACACTATAACCAGCCAGGTGATTAGTAATAGAGTTATAGTCATTAATAATAATACTATAACCAGCCAGGTGATTAGTAATAGAGTTATAGTCATTAATAATAATACTATAACCAGCTAGGTGATTAGTAATAGAGTTATAGTCATTACTAATAATACTATACACCAGCCAGGTGATTAGTAATAGATTTATAGTCATTAATAATAACACTATAACCGCCAGGTGATTAGTTATAGTCATTAATAATAATACTATAACCAGCCAGGTGATTTAGTTGATAGTCATTATAAATAAGTACTATAACCAGCCCAACGGTGATTAGTTATAGTCATTAATAATAATACTATAGACCAGCCAGGTGATTAGTTATAGTCATATAAAACAATATAACCAGCCTAGGAGTTAGTTATGTCATTAATGAATAACATATAAACCAGCAGTGGTGATGATTTAGACTAGAGTATAGTCATAATAATATACTAAAACACCAGTGTGATTAGTTATAGTCATTAATATACACACTATAACCAGTCAGGTGCTTAGTAATAGAGTATAGTCATTAATGAATAACACTATAACCAGCCAGGGTGATAGTAATCTAGTTTATAGTCAGTAATAATAAACTATAACCAGCCAGGGATTAGATTAGTTATAGTCATTAATAATAATACTATAACCAGCCAGGTGATAGTAATAGAGTTATAGTCATTAATAATAATACTGTAACCAGCCAGGTGATTAGTTATAGTCATTAATAATAATACTATAACCAGCCAGGTGATTAGTAAATAGTTATGGTCTTAATAATAATACTATAACCAGCCAGGTGATTAGTTATAGTCATTAATAATAATACTATAACAGCCAGGTGATTAGTAATATAGTTATAGTCATTAAAATAATACTATAACCAGCCAGGTGATTATAACAGAGTTATAGTCATTAATAATAACACTATAACCAGCAGGTGATTAGTAATATAGTTATGGTCCTTAATAATAATACTATAACCAGCCAGGTGATTAGTTATAGTCATTAATAATAACACTATAACAGCCAGGTGATTAGTTATAGTCATTAATAATAATACTATAACAGCCAGGTGATTAGTAATAGAGTTATAGTCATTAATAATAACACTATAACCAGCCAGGTGATTAGTAATATAGTTATAGTCATTAATAATAATACTATAACCAGCCAGGTGATTAGTTATAGTCATTAATAATAATACTATAACCAGCCAGGTGATTAGTAATATAGTTATAGTCATTAATAATAATACTATAACCAGCCAGGGTGATTAGTTAATAGTCATTAATAATAAACTATAACCAGCCAGGGATTAGTAATATAGTTATAGTCATTAATAATAACACTATAACCAGCCAGGGATTAGTTATAGTCATTAATAATAATACTATAACAGCCAGGTGATTAGTACATATAGTTATAGTCATTAATAATAATACTATAACCAGCCAGGTGATTAGAATATAGTTATAGTCATTAATAATAACACTATAACCAGCCAGGTGATAGTATATAGTTATAGTCATTAATAATAACACTATAACAGCCAGGTGATTAGTAACAGAGTTATAGTCATTAATAATATAATATAACCA
>NW_024060589.1:0-20000 GCF_016432855.1 Salvelinus namaycush | reverse complement strand
ACATAAATTATGGACGTTATCGAACAAAACAAACATTTATTGTGGAACTGGGATTCCTGGGAGTGCATTCTGATGAAGATCATCAAAGGTAAGTGAATATTTATAATACTGTTTCTGACTTCTGTTGACTCCACAACATGGCGGATATCTGTATGGCTTGTTTGGGCTCTGAGCACTGTACTCAGATTATAGCATGGTGTGCTTTTTCCGTAATTAAAAAAAAATTCTGACACAGCGGTTGCATTAAGGAGAAGTTTATCTAAAGTTCCATGTATAACACTTGTATCTTTTATCAATGTTTATTATGAGTATTTCTGTAAATTGATGTGGCTCTCTGTAAGATCACCGGATGTTTTGAAACTACTGAACATAACGCGCCAATATGAAATTAGATTTTTGGATATAAATATGCATTTTATCGAACAAAACATACATGTATTGTGTAACATGAAGTCCTATGAGTGTAATCTGATGAAGATCATCAAAGGTTAGGGATTAATCTTATCTCTATTTCTGCTTTTTGTGACTCCTCTCTTAGGCTGGAAAAATGGCTGTGTTTTTCTGTGACTAGGTACTGACCTAACATAATCGTTTGTGGTGCTTTCGTCGTAAAGCCTTTTTGAAATCGGACACTGTGGTGGGATTAACAACAAGTTTAACTTTAAAATGGTGTAAAATACTTGTATGTTTGAGGAATTTTAATTATGAGATTTCTGTTGTTTGAATTTGGCGCCCTGCACTTTCACTGGCTGTTGTCAAGTCGATCCCGTTAACGGGATCTCAGCATTAAGAAGTTAACCTTTTCAGATTATGGATACATTTGAACCTTTTCAGATTATGTCTGTTTTAGTGTTCTATCATGGATACAAAATGTACTCTTACCAAAATATTATTGCAGATCATTTAGTGATAATGTAAGAATGTCTGTTGTTCTAGAATCTAGACCTCCTGTCCTCTACTGTGTCTGTCACCTTTAAAGACTATAGAACCATGATAATGTAAGAATGTCTGTTGTTCTAGAATCTAGACCTCCTGTCCTCTACTGTGTCTGTCACCTTTAAAGACTATAGAACCATGATAATGTAAGAATGTCTGTGTTGTTCTAGAATCTAGACCTCCTGTCCTCTACTGTGTCTGTCACCTTTAAAGACTATAGAACCATGATAATGTAAGAATGTCTGTGTTGTTCTAGAATCTAGACCTCCTGTCCTCTACTGTGTCTGTCACCTTTAAAGACTATAGAACCATGATAATGTAAGAATGTCTGTGTTGTTCTAGAATCTAGACCTCCTGTCCTCTACTGTGTCTGTCACCTTTAAAGACTATAGAACCATGATAATGTAAGAATGTCTGTGTTGTTCTAGAATCTAGACCTCCAGTCCTCTACGGTGTATGTCACCTTTAAAGACTATAGAACCATGATAATGTAAGAATGTCTGTGTTGTTCTAGAATCTAGACCTCCTGTTCTCTACTGTGTCTGTCACCTTTAAAGACTATAGAACCATGATAATGTAAGAATGCCTGTGTTGTTCTAGAATCTAGACCTCCTGTCCTCTGCTGTGTCTGTCACCTTTAAAGACTATAGAACCATGATAATGTAAGAATGTCTGTGTTGTTCTAGAATCTAGACCTCCTGTCCTCTACTGTGTCTGTCACCTTTAAAGACTATAGAACCATGATAATGTAAGAATGTCTGTGTTGTTCTAGAATCTAGACCTCCTGTCCTCTACTGTGTCTGTCACCTTTAAAGACTATAGAACCATGATAATGTAAGAATGTCTGTGTTGTTCTAGAATCTAGACCTCCTGTCCTCTACTGTGTCTGTCACCTTTAAAGACTATAGAACCATGATAATGTAAGAATGTCTGTGTTGTTCTAGAATCTAGACCTCCTGTCCTCTACTGTGTCTGTCACCTTTAAAGACTATAGAACCATTATAATGTAAGAATGTCTGTGTTGTTCTAGAATCTAGACCTCCTGTCCTCTACTGTGTCTGTCACCTTTAAAGACTATAGAACCATGATAATGTAAGAATGTCTGTGTTGTTCTAGAATCTAGACCTCCTGTCCTCTACTGTGTCTGTCACCTTTAAAGACTATAGAACCATGATAATGTAAGAATGTCTGTTGTTCTAGAATCTAGACCTCCTGTCCTCTACTGTGTCTGTCACCTTTTAAGACTATAGAACCATGATAATGTAAGAATGTCTGTGTTGTTCTAGAATATAGACCTCCTGTCCTCTACTGTGTCTGTCACCTTTAAAGACTATAGAACCATGATAATGTAAGAATGTCTGTGTTGTTCTAGAATATAGACCTCCTGTCCTCTACTGTGTCTGTCACCTTTAAAGACTATAATCTACACAAGTAACATTGAAGTGAAACGTCACAGTTCTATATTATTCTTGTCACGTGTGGCTATTTATCTGGCATTCATACATGGCTTGTTGTCCCGTATTGTTTGTCCTCCTGATAGAGCACGGATCTGAACATGACAAAACACTATGATAAACACATACAGAACAAAACAGAAACATGTTTGTGATGGATAGAAAGTCATTTGAGGATTTCACAGCAGTAGAAACGTCTCTCTGTCTCTGTCTCTGTCTCTGTCTCTGTCTCTGTCTCTCTCTCTCTCTCTCTCTCTCTCTCTCTCTCTCTCTCTCTCTCTCTCTCTCTTCTCTCTCTCTCTCTCTCTCTCTCTCTCTTCTCTCTCTCTCTCTCTCTCTGTTAGTGTTAATTGGACTATTGATCTGAAAGGTCAGTGTGTGTTTCTAACCTTCTACTATGACTAACACTCATTGTGACCTAATGGTCTGACTAAAAGGCTCCGCTAAAACACTGGAGATAAACGACACACACGCAGACACACACACAGACACACACACATAGACACACACATAGACACACACGCAGACACACACGCAGACACACACACAGACACACACATAGACACACACACATAGACACACACATAGACACACACACATAGACACACACATAGACACACACACATAGACACACACATAGACACACACACATAGACACACACATAGACACACACACATAGACACACACATAGACACACACGCAGACACACACGCAGACACATACATAGACACACACACATAGACACACACATAGACACACACGCAGACACACACGCAGACACACACACAGACACACACATAGACACACACACATAGACACACACATAGACACACACACATAGACACACACATAGACACACACACATAGACACACACATAGACACACACACATAGACACACACATAGACACACACACATAGACACACACATAGACACACACGCAGACACACACGCAGACACACACGCAGACACACACGCAGACACACACGCAGACACACACATAGACACACACACATAGACACACACACACAGACACACACATAGACACACACACATAGACACACACATAGACACACACACATAGACACACACATAGACACACACACATAGACACACACATAGACACACACACATAGACACACACATAGACACACACACATAGTCACACACATAGTCACACACGCAGACACACACATAGACACACACACAGACACACACGCAGACACACACGCAGACACACACGCAGACACACACACGCAGACACACACGCAGACACACACGCAGACACACACACATAGACACACACGCAGACACACACGCAGACACACACGCAGACACACACACATAGACACACATGCAGACACACACACATAGACACACACATAGACACACACGCAGACACACACGCAGACACACACACATAGACACACACATAGACACACACGCAGACACACACGCAGACACACACGCAGACACACACGCAGACACACACACATAGACACACACGCAGACACACACGCAGACACACACGCAGACACACACACATAGACACACACGCAGACACACACGCAGACACACACACATAGACACACATGCAGACACACACACATAGACACACACATAGACACACACGCAGACACACACGCAGACACACACACATAGACACACACATAGACACACACATATAGACACACACACATAGACACACACACATAGACACACACATAGACACACACTCATAGACACACACACATAGACACACACACATAGACACACACACATAGACACACACACACACACATTGACACACACATTGACACACACATATACACACACACACACGCAGACACACACACAGACACACACACATAGACACACACATAGACACACACACATAGACACACACACAGACACACCAGTCTGCTTAATGCATACTAGACTGCATCTAAAGCCTAGACACCATGCAGGCTGGTGTGAAGAGACATTTCTAACACAATATGCAGTGAACAGACATTTCTAGAACAGTAATCTGCGCTCTCTCCTCCCTGTCCTCCTCCTCACATTGTCTTCTCTCTACCCTCAAGGTTCTTCTTCTCCTCCTCACACTGTCTTCTCTCTATCCTCAAGGTTCTTCTTCTCCTCCTCACACTGTCTTCTCTCTATCCTCAAAGTTCTTCTTCTCCTCCTCACACTGTCTTCTCTCTATCCTCAAGGTTCTTCTTCTCCTCCTCACACTGTCTTCCACCAACCCTCAAAGTTCTTCTTCTCCTCCTCACACTATCTTCCCCCAACCTTCAAGGTTCTCCTCCTCCTCCTCACACTGTCTTCTCTCTACCCTCAAGGTTATTCTTCTCCTCCTCACACTGTCTTCTCTCTATCCTCAAGGTTCTTCTTCTCCTCCTCACACTATCTTCTCTCTATCCTCAAGGTTCTTCTTCTCCTCCTCACACTGTCTTCCCCTTATCCTCAAAGTTCTTCTTCTCCTCCTCACACTATCTTCCCCCTATCCTCAAAGTTCTTCTTCTCCTCCTCACACTGTCTTCCCCCTATCCTCAAAGTTCTTCTTCTCCTCCTCACACTATCTTCCCCCTATCCTCAAAGTTCTTCTTCTCCTCCTCACACTGTCTTCCCCCTATCCTCAAAGTTCTTCTTCTCCTCCTCACACTGTCTTCTCTCTATCCTCAAGGTTCTTCTTCTCCTCCTCACTCCCCTACTTGTCCTCCTCCTCCTCTTCCCCCTCTCCTAACCCGTACCTGTCCTGCTCCCCTCTCCTAACCTGTACCTGTCCTGCTCCTCTCTCCTAACCCGTACCTGTGCTGCTCCCCTCTCCTAACCCGTACCTCCCTGTTCCACTCTCCTAACCCGTACCTGTCCTGCTCCCCTCTCCTAACCCGTACCTCCCTGTTCCCCTCTCCTAACCCGTACCTGTCCTGCTCCCCTCTCCTTACCCGTACCTCCCTGTTCCCCTCTCCTAACCCGTACCTCCCTGTTCCCCTCTCCTAACCAGTACCTGTCCTGCTCCCCTCTCCTAACCCGTACCTGTCCTGCTCCCCTCTCCTAACCCGTACCTGTCTTGCTCCCATCTCCTAACCCGTACCTGTCCTGCTCCCCTCTCCTAACCCGTACCTGTCCTGCTCCCCTCGTCTAACCCGTACCTCCCTGTTCCCCTCTTCTAACCCGTACCTCCCTGCTCCCCTCTTCTAACCCGTACCTCTCTGTTCCCCTCTCCTAACCCGTACCTGTCCTGCTCCCATCTCCTAACCCGTACCTCCCTGCTCCCCTCTCCTAACCCGTACCTCTCTGTTCCCCTCGTCTAACCCGTACCTCCCTGTTCCCCTCTCCTAACCCGTACCTGTCCTGCTCCCATCTCCTAACCCGTACCTCCCTGCTCCCCTCTCCTAACCCGTACCTCTCTGTTCCCCTCTCCTAACCCGTACCTCTCTGTTCCCCTCTCCTAACCCGTACCTCCCTGTTCCCCTCTCCTAACCCGTACCTGTCCTGCTCCCCTCTCCTAACCCGTACCTCCCTGCTCCCCTCTCCTAACCCGTACCTCTCTGTTCCCCTCGTCTAACCCGTACCTCCCTGCTCCCCTCTCCTAACCCGTACCTCCCTGTTCCCCTCTTCTAACCCGTACCTCCCTGTTCCCCTCTTCTAACCCGTACCTCCCTGTTCCCCTCTTCTAACCCGTACCTCCCTGTTCCCCTCTTCTAACCCGTACCTCCCTGTTCCCCTCTCCTAACCCGTACCTCCCTGTTCCCCTCTTCTAACCCGTACCTCCCTGCTCCCCTCTCCTAACCCGTACCTGTTCTGCTCCCCTCTCCTAACCCGTACCTCCCTGCTCCCCTCTCCTAACCCGTACCTGTTCTGTTCCCCTCGTCTAACCCGTACCTCCCTGTTCCCCTCGTCTAACCCGTACCTCCCTGCTCCCCTCTTCTAACCCGTACCTGTTCTGCTCCCCTCTCCTAACCCGTACCTGTTCTGCTCCCCTCTTCTAACCAGTACCTCCCTGTTCCCCTCTTCTAACCCGTACCTGTTCTGCTCCCCTCTCCTAACCCGTACCTCCCTGTTCCCCTCTCCTAACCCGTACCTCCCTGCTCCCCTCTTCTAACCCGTACCTGTTCTGCTCCCCTCTCCTAACCCGTACCTGTTCTGCTCCCCTCTTCTAACCCGTACCTCCCTGTTCCCCTCGTCTAACCCGTACCTACCTGCTCCCCTCTCCTAACCCGTACCTGTTCTGTTCCCCTCGTCTAACCCGTACCTCCCTGTTCCCCTCGTCTAACCCGTACCTCCCTGCTCCCCTCTTCTAACCCGTACCTGTTCTGCTCCCCTCTCCTAACCCGTACCTGTTCTGCTCCCCTCTCCTAACCCGTACCTCCCTGCTCCCCTCTCCTAACCCGTACCTCCCTGTTCCCCTCGTCTAACCCGTACCTGTTCTGCTCCCCTCTCCTAACCCGTACCTGTTCTGCTCCCCTCTCCTAACCCGTACCTCCCTGCTCCCCTCTCCTAACCCGTACCTCCCTGTTCAACTCTCCTAACCCTTACCTCCCTGTTCCCCTCTCCTAACCCTTACCTCCCTGTTCCCCTCTTCTAACCTGTACCTCCCTGTTCCCCTCTTCTAACCCGTACCTCCCTGTTCCCCTCTTCTAACCCGTACCTCCCTGTTCCCCTCTTCTAACCCGTACCTCCCTGTTCCCCTCTCCTAACCCGTACCTCCCTGTTCCCCTCTCCTAACCCGTACCTCCCTGTTCCCCTCTTCTAACCCGTATCTCCCTGTTCCCCTCTTCTAACCCGTACCTCCCTGCTCCCCTCTCCTAACCCGTACCTCCCTGTTCCCCTCTCCTAACCCGTACCTCCCTGTTCCCCTCTTCTAACCCGTACCTCCCTTTTCCCCTCTTCTAACCCGTACCTCCCTGTTCCCCTCTCCTAACTCGCACCTCCCTGTTCCCCTCTTCTAACCCGTACCTCCCTGTTCCCCTCTTCTAACCCGTACCTCCCTGTTCCCCTCTTCTAACCCGTACCTCCCTGCTCCCCTCTCCTAACCCGTACCTCCCTGTTCCGCTCGTCTAACCCGTACCTCCCTGTTCCCCTCTCCTAACCCGTACCTCCCTGTTCCCCTCTCCTAACCCGTACCTCCCTGTTCCCCTCTCTTTAACCCGTACCTCCCTGTTCCCCTCTTCTAACCCGTACCTGTTCTGCTCCCCTCTCCTAACCCGTACCTCCCTGTTCAACTCTCCTAACCCTTACCTCCCTGTTCCCCTCTCCTAACCCTTACCTCCCTGTTCCCCTCTTCTAACCCGTACCTCCCTGTTCCCCTCTTCTAACCCGTACCTCCCTGTTCCCCTCTTCTAACCCGTACCTCCCTGTTCCCCTCTTCTAACCCGTACCTCCCTGTTCCCCTCTCCTAACCCGTACCTCCCTGTTCCCCTCTCCTAACCCGTACCTCCCTGTTCCCCTCTTCTAACCCGTATCTCCCTGTTCCCCTCTTCTAACCCGTACCTCCCTGCTCCCCTCTCCTAACCCGTACCTCCCTGTTCCCCTCTCCTAACCCGTACCTCCCTGTTCCCCTCTTCTAACCCGTACCTCCCTTTTCCCCTCTTCTAACCCGTACCTCCCTGTTCCCCTCTCCTAACTCGCACCTCCCTGTTCCCCTCTTCTAACCCGTACCTCCCTGTTCCCCTCTTCTAACCCGTACCTCCCTGTTCCCCTCTTCTAACCCGTACCTCCCTGCTCCCCTCTCCTAACCCGTACCTCCCTGTTCCGCTCGTCTAACCCGTACCTCCCTGTTCCCCTCTCCTAACCCGTACCTCCCTGTTCCCCTCTTCTAACCCGTACCTCCCTGTTCCCCTCTCTTTAACCCGTACCTCCCTATTCCCCTCTTCTAACCCGTACCTGTTCTGCTCCCCTCTCCTAACCCGTACCTCCCTGTTCCCCTCTCCTAACCCGTACCTCCCTGTTCCCCTCTTCTAACCCGTATCTCCCTGTTCCCCTCTCCTAACCCGTACCTCCCTGTTCCCCTCTTCTAACCCGTACCTCCCTGTTCCCCTCTCCTAACCCGTACCTCCCTGTTCCCCTCTTCTAACCCGTACCTCCCTGTTCCCCTCTCCTAACCCGTACCTCCCTGTTCCCCTCTCCTAACCCGTACCTGTCCTGCTCCCCTCTCCTAACCCGTACCTGTCCTGCTCCCATCTCCTAACCCGTACCTGTCCTGTTCCCCTCTCCTAACCCGTACCTCTCTGTTCCCCTCGTCTAACCCGTACCTGTCCTGCTCCCATCTCCTAACCCGTACCTCCCTGCTCCCCTCTTCTAACCCGTACCTCCCTGCTCCCCTCTTCTAACCCGTACCTGTCCTGCTCCCCTCGTCTAACCCGTACCTCCCTGTTCCCCTCTTCTAACCCGTACCTCCCTGCTCCCCTCTTCTAACCCGTACCTCTCTGTTCCCCTCTCCTAACCCGTACCTGTCCTGCTCCCATCTCCTAACCCGTACCTCCCTGCTCCCCTCTCCTAACCCGTACCTCTCTGTTCCCCTCGTCTAACCCGTACCTCCCTGTTCCCCTCTCCTAACCCGTACCTGTCCTGCTCCCATCTCCTAACCCGTACCACCCTGCTCCCCTCTCCTAACCCGTACCTCTCTGTTCCCCTCTCCTAACCCGTACCTCCCTGTTCCCCTCTCCTAACCCGTACCTGTCCTGCTCCCCTCTCCTAACTCGTACCTCCCTGCTCCCCTCTCCTAACCCGTACCTCTCTGTTCCCCTCGTCTAACCCGTACCTCCCTGCTCCCCTCTCCTAACCCGTACCTCCCTGTTCCCCTCTTCTAACCCGTACCTCCCTGTTCCCCTCTTCTAACCCGTACCTCCCTGTTCGCCTCTTCTAACCCGTACCTCCCTGTTCCCCTCTTCTAACCCGTACCTCCCTGTTCCCCTCTCCTAACCCGTACCTCCCTGTTCCCCTCTTCTAACCCGTACCTCCCTGCTCCCCTCTCCTAACCCGTACCTGTTCTGCTCCCCTCTCCTAACCCGTACCTCCCTGCTCCCCTCTCCTAACCCGTACCTCCCTGTTCCCCTCGTCTAACCCGTACCTCCCTGCACCCCTCTCCTAACCCGTACCTGTTCTGTTCCCCTCGTCTAACCCGTACCTCCCTGTTCCCCTCGTCTAACCCGTACCTCCCTGCTCCCCTCTTCTAACCCGTACCTGTTCTGCTCCCCTCTCCTAACCCGTACCTGTTCTGCTCCCCTCTTCTAACCAGTACCTCCCTGTTCCCCTCTTCTAACCCGTACCTGTTCTGCTCCCCTCTCCTAACCCGTACCTCCCTGTTCCCCTCTCCTAACCCGTACCTCCCTGCTCCCCTCTTCTAACCTGTACGTGTTCTGCTCCCCTCTCCTAACCCGTACCTGTTCTGCTCCCCTCTTCTAACCCGTACCTCCCTGTTCCCCTCGTCTAACCCGTACCTACCTGCTCCCCTCTCCTAACCCGTACCTGTTCTGTTCCCCTCGTCTAACCCGTACCTCCCTGTTCCCCTCGTCTAACCCGTACCTCCCTGCTCCCCTCTTCTAACCCGTACCTGTTCTGCTCCCCTCTCCTAACCGGTACCTGTTCTGCTCCCCTCTCCTAACCCGTACCTCCCTGCTCCCCTCTCCTAACCCGTACCTCCCTGTTCCCCTCGTCTAACCCGTACCTGTTCTGCTCCCCTCTCCTAACCCGTACCTGTTCTGCTCCCCTCTCCTAACCCGTACCTCCCTGCTCCCTTCTCCTAACCCGTACCTCCCTGTTCAACTCTCCTAACCCTTACCTCCCTGTTCCCCTCTCCTAACCCTTACCTCCCTGTTCCCCTCTTCTAACCCGTACCTCCCTGTTCCCCTCTTCTAACCCGTACCTCCCTGTTCCCCTCTTCTAACCCGTACCTCCCTGTTCCCCTCTTCTAACCCGTACCTCCCTGTTCCCCTCTCCTAACCCGTACCTCCCTGTTCCCCTCTCCTAACCCGTACCTCCCTGTTCCCCTCTTCTAACCCGTATCTCCCTGTTCCCCTCTTCTAACCCGTACCTGTCCTGCTCCCCTCTCCTAACCCGTACCTCCCTGTTCCCCTCTCCTAACCCGTACCTCCCTGTTCCCCTCTTCTAACCCGTACCTCCCTTTTCCCCTCTTCTAACCCGTACCTCCCTGTTCCCCTCTCCTAACTCGCACCTCCCTGTTCCCCTCTTCTAACCCGTACCTCCCTGTTCCCCTCTTCTAACCCGTACCTCCCTGTTCCCCTCTTCTAACCCGTATCTCCCTGCTCCCCTCTCCTAACCCGTACCTCCCTGTTCCGCTCGTCTAACCCGTACCTCCCTGTTCCCCTCTCCTAACCCGTACCTCCCTGTTCCCCTCTCCTAACCCGTACCTCCCTGTTCCCCTCTCTTTAACCCGTACCTCCCTGTTCCCCTCTTCTAACCCGTACCTGTTCTGCTACCATCTCCTAACCCGTACCTCCCTGTTCCCCTCTCCTAACCCGTACCTCCCTGTTCCCCTCTCCTAACCCGTACCTCCCTGTTCCCCTCTTCTAACCCGTATCTCCCTGTTCCCCTCTCCTAACCCGTACCTCCCTGTTCCCCTCTTCTAACCCGTACCTCCCTGTTCCCCTCTCCTAACCCGTACCTCCCTGTTCCCCTCTTCTAACCCGTACCTCCCTGTTCCCCTCTCCTAACCCGTACCTCCCTGTTCCCCTCTCCTAACCCGTACCTGTCCTGCTCCCCTCTCCTAACCCGTACCTGTCCTGCTCCCATCTCCTAACCCGTACCTGTCCTGTTCCCCTCTCCTAACCCGTACCTCTCTGTTCCCCTCGTCTAACCCGTACCTGTCCTGCTCCCATCTCCTAACCCGTACCTCCCTGCTCCCCTCTCCTAACCCGTACCTCCCTGCTCCCCTCTCCTAACCCGTACCTCCCTGTTCCCCTCTTCTAACCCGTACCTCCCTGTTCCCCTCTTCTAACCCGTACCTCCCTGTTCCCCTCTTCTAACCCGTACCTCCCTGTTCCCCTCTCCTAACCCGTACCTCCCTGTTCCCCTCGTCTAACCCGTACCTCCCTGCTCCCCTCTCCTAACCCGTACCTGTTCTGCTCGCCTCTCCTAACCCGTACCTCCCTGCTCCCCTCTCCTAACCCGTACCTCCCTGTTCCCCTCGTCTAACCCGTACCTCCCTGCTCCCCTCTCCTAACCCGTACCTGTTCTGCTCCCCTCTCCTAACCCGTACCTGTTCTGTTCCCCTCGTCTAACCCGTACCTCCCTGCTCCCCTCTCCTAACCCTTACCTCCCTGTTCCCCTCTCCTAACCCTTACCTCCCTGTTCCCCTCTTCTAACCCGTACCTCCCTGTTCCCCTCTTCTAACCCGTACCTCCCTGTTCCGCTCGTCTAACCCGTACCTCCCTGTTCCCCTCTCCTAACCCGTACCTCCCTGTTCCCCTCTCCTAACCCGTACCCCCCTGTTCCCCTCTCCTAACCCGTACCTCCCTGTTCCCCTCTTCTAACCCGTACCTGTTCTGCTCCCATCTCCTAACCCGTACCTCCCTGTTCCCCTCTCCTAACCCGTACCTCCCTGTTCCCCTCTCCTAACCCGTACCTCCCTGTTCCCCTCTCCTAACCCGTACCTCCCTGTTCCCCTCTTCTAACCCGTACCTCCCTGTTCCCCTCTCCTAACCCGTACCTCCCTGTTCCCCTCTTCTAACCCGTACCTCCCTGTTCCCCTCTCCTAACCCGTACCTCCCTGTTCCCCTCTTCTAACCCGTACCTCCCTGTTCCCCTCTCCTAACCCGTACCTCCCTGTTCCCCTCTCCTAACCCGTACCTCCCTGTTCCCCTCTCCTAACCCGTACCTCCCTGCTCCCCTCTCCTAACCCGTACCTGTTCTGCTCGCCTCTCCTAACCCGTACCTCCCTGCTCCCCTCTCCTAACCCGTACCTCCCTGTTCCCCTCGTCTAACCCGTACCTCCCTGTTCCCCTCTCCTAACCCGTACCTCCCTGTTCCCCTCTTCTAACCCGTACCTCCCTGTTCCCCTCTCCTAACCCGTACCTCCCTGCTCCCCTCTCCTAACCCTTACCTCCCTGTTCCCCTCTCCTAACCCTTACCTCCCTGTTCCCCTCTTCTAACCCGTACCTCCCTGTTCCCCTCTTCTAACCCGTACCTCCCTGTTCCGCTCGTCTAACCCGTACCTCCCTGTTCCCCTCTCCTAACCCGTACCTCCCTGTTCCCCTCTCCTAACCCGTACCCCCCTGTTCCCCTCTCCTAACCCGTACCTCCCTGTTCCCCTCTTCTAACCCGTACCTGTTCTGCTCCCATCTCCTAACCCGTACCTCCCTGTTCCCCTCTCCTAACCCGTACCTCCCTGTTCCCCTCTCCTAACCCGTACCTCCCTGTTCCCCTCTCCTAACCCGTACCTCCCTGTTCCCCTCTTCTAACCCGTACCTCCCTGTTCCCCTCTCCTAACCCGTACCTCCCTGTTCCCCTCTTCTAACCCGTACCTCCCTGTTCCCCTCTCCTAACCCGTACCTCCCTGTTCCCCTCTTCTAACCCGTACCTCCCTGTTCCCCTCTCCTAACCCGTACCTCCCTGTTCCCCTCTCCTAACCCGTACCTGTTCTGCTCCCATCTCCTAACCCGTACCTCTCTGTTCCCCTCTCCTAACCCGTACCTGTTCTGCTCCCATCTCCTAACCCGTACCTCCCTGCTCCCCTCTCCTAACCCGTACCTCCCTGCTCCCTGAGAATGTTGTGGTAATATTAGGTCAAACTTAAAAATAACATTTTATAAACGTTCTTGAAAGGTTCTGAGGACAATGTAAAATGTATATTGTGTGAACATGGATTGAATATTACATTAAACCTAAAACAAATATGCTCTGCATGTCATTAAAACAGACTTGTAGGAATGTTCTCAGCAACCTTCATGAATATCACAATAATATTCTTGCAATATGAAAAGAAAATCCTGTACAACCTAACTGAAACATTGTATGACTGTCAGCACAACTGAGCATATGTTGTGTTCTGGGAACCTCTCAATGTATTCACACTGTTCCCACAACCTAATTAAATGTTCTGGGAACCTCTCAATGTATTCACACTGTTCCTACAACCCAATTAAATGTTCTGGGAACCTCTCAATGTATTCACACTGTTCCCACAACCTGATTAAATGTTCTGGGTACCTCTCAATGTATCCACACTGTTCCCACAACCTAATTAAATGTTCTGGGAACCTCTCAATGTATTCACACTGTTCCCACAACCTGATTAAATGTTCTGGGAACCTCTCAATGTATTCACACTGTTCCCACAACCTGATTAAATGTTCTGGGAACCTCTCAATGTATCCACACTGTTCCCACAACCCAATTAAATGTTCTGGGAACCTCTCAATGTATTCACACTGTTCCCACAACCTAATTAAATGTTCTGGGAACCTCTCAATGTATTCAAAGTGTTCCCACAACCTAATTAAATGTTATGGGAACCTCTCAATGTATTCACACTGTTCCCATAACCTAATTAAATGTTCTGGGAACCTATCTCTGACTGTTTCCACACTGTTCCCACAACCTAATTAAATGTTCTGGGAACCTATCTCTGACTGTATCCACACTGTTCCCACAACCTAATTAAATGTTCTGGGAACCTATCTCTGACTGTATCCACACTGTTCCCACAACCTAATTAAATGTTCTGGGAACCTCTCAATGTATTCACACTGTTCCCACAACCCAATTAAATGTTCTGGGAACCTCTCAATGTATTCACACTGTTCCCACAACCTAATTAAATGTTCTGGGAACCTCTCAATGTATTCAACGTTTTCCCACAACCTAATTAAATGTTCTGGGAACCTCTCAATGTATTCACACTGTTCCCACAACCTAATTAAATGTTCTGGGAACCTCTCAATGTATTCAAAGTTTTCCCACAACCGAATTAAATGTTATGGGAACCTCTCAATGTATTCACACTGTTCCCATAACCTAATTAAATGTTCTGGGAACCTCTCAATGTATCCACACTGTTCCCACAACCTAATTAAATGTTCTGGAAACCTTTCAATGTATCCACACTGTTCCCACAACCTAATTAGCCCAGGTGAAACACCTTCCAACTAAAGAGATGACCAACCAGCATAGGTGTAATACAGATTGACTAATGAGGTGACACCAATCGGTGCGCCCCACATGCTAACATGCTACCGTGCTAACATGCTACCGTGTTAACATGCTACCGTGCTAACATGCTACCGTGCTAACGTGTTAACGTCCAACCTCAAAATATAAATGGAAAAACCAAAGCATGTAACAGATGTCCCCACCAGACTGTTCCCATCCATGTCTGAGAACGTCGAGAAACAGGCCACTAGGGGCAACGGTGAGCACTGTTACCTTCAAGTAGGTTTTGCTAGGGTCTTGTGGACAGGGATGGTGGATGGGCTGTAAGCATCTGCCTCTATCGTTGGACTTGAACGTGCAACCATTGGAATCCGAGCATATACAGTGGGGAGAACAAGTATTTGATACACTGCCGATTTTGCAGATTTTCCTACTTACAAAGCATGTAGAGGTCTGTCATTTTTATCATAGGTACACTTCAACTGTGAGAGACGGAATCTAAAACAAAAATCCAGAAAATCACATTGTATGATTTTTAAGTAATTAATTTGCATTTTATTGCATGACATAAGTATTTGATCACCTACCAACCCGTAAGAATTCCGGCTCTCACAGACCTGTTAGTTTATCTTTAACTTCTACTTCATCACAATCCCGGATCCGGGAGCACCCCCATCAGTAAAAAAGCTGACTAGCATAGCCTAGCATAGCGTCACAAGTAAATACTAGCATCTAAATATCATTAAATCACAAGTCCAAGACACCAGATGAAAGATACACATCTTGTGAATCCAGCCATCATTTCTGATTTTTAAAATGTTTTACAGGGAAGACACAATATGTATTTCTATTAGCTAACCACGATAGCAAAAGACACAACTTTTTTTCCCCACCATTTTTTTCCTGCATAGGTAGCTATCTTTATTTCGACCAAATAAAGATATAAATAGTCACTAACCAAGAAACAACTTCATCAGATGACAGTCTGATAACATATTTATTGTATAGCATATGTTTTGTTAGAAAAATGTGCATATTTCAGGTATAAATCATAGTTTTACATTGCAGCCACCATCACAACTCTCACCAAAGCAACTAGAATAACTACAGAGACCAACGTGAATTACCTAAATACTCATCATAAAACATTTATGAAAAATACACAGCGTACAGCAAATGAAAGACAAAGATCTTGTGAATCCAGCCAATATTTCAGATTTTTTAAGTGTTTTACAGCGAAAACACAATATAGCATTATGTTAGCTTAGTACAATAGCCAACCACACAACAGCATTGATTCAAGCCAACAATAGCGATAACGAATAAACCAGCAAAAGATATTAATTTTTTCACGAACCTTCTCAAACTTCTTCAGATGACAGTCCTATAACATCATATTACACAATACATATAGAGTTTGTTCGAAAATGTGCATATTTAGCGGCACAAATCGTGGTTATACAATGAGAATAGTAGCCAAGCTGCCAACAAAATGTCGGGAGAAATCTTGGGAGAGGCACCTAATCTAATCAATAACTAATCATAAACTTGACTAAAAAATACAGGTTGGACAGCAAATGAAAGATACATTAGTTCTTAATGCAACCGCTGTGTTAGATTTTTAAAATTAACGTTACTACGACATACAGCGTGCGTTAAAGCGAGACCGCACCGAAATTAATGGCGGAATATGAGTTTTACATTTTTCAACAGAACAACGAATTAACATCATAAATAGTTCTTACTTTTTGATGAGCTTTCATCAGAATCTTGTGCAAGTTGTCCTTTGTCCAAAAGAATCGTTGCTCGGTTGTAGATTGTCGCCTTCAACTTTGGAATTAGCAGTAAACATTAGCCATGTGGCCCAGACGTGCCCAACTCACTAGAACGCAACACAAAGAAATATCCGAAAATCGCAATATACTGATATAAACTGATATAACTCGGTTTAAAATAACAACATTATGATGTCTTTAACACCTATATCGAATAAAATCAGAGCCGGATATATCTAAGGCCTATAACGGGAGCTTTTCAGAACGCAATCCTGAGATCTGTCTTGCGTCATGGCGAATGTTGAAAAGGCTGGACCCTCGGTTCCAAGCCCATTTATATAGCCTCAGATCTGCCTAGCAACTCCATTCCAATTCTCATTGCTTGCTGACATCCAGGGGAAGGCGTATGCAGTGCATGTCGACCAATAGAATACATGCAAATTAATAAACCGACCCTGGAACAGATTGCCTGATTTCAGATTTCTCACTTGCTGACAGGAAGATTGCTCCAACTCGAGTTCTGTTTTACTCACAGATATAATTCAAACGGTTTTAGAAACTAGAGAGTGTTTTCTATCCAATAGTAATAATAATATGCATATTGTACGAGCAATAATTGAGTACGAGGCAGTTTAATTTGGGAACAAATTTTTTACAAAGTGAAAACAGCACCCCCTATTGAGAAAAGGTTTTAAGAAGCCCTCCTGTTCTCCACTCATTACCTGTATTAACTGCACCTGTTTGAACTCGTTACCTGTATAAAAGACACCTGTCCACACACTCAATCAAACAGACTCCAACCTCTCCACAATGGCCAAGACCAGAGAGCTGTGTAAGGACATCAGGGATAAAATTGTAGACCTGCACAAGGCTGGGATGGGCTACAGGACAATAGGCAAGCAGCTTGGTGAGAAGGCAACAACTGTTGGCGCAATTATTACAAAATGGAAGAAGTTCAAGATGGCAGTGTATCAAATACTTGTTCTCCCCACTGAATATGTATATTTTTTGTTTTACCTTTATTTAACTAGGCAAGTCAGTTAAGAACAAATTCTTATTTTCAATGACAGCCTACCGGGAACAGTGGGTTAACTGCCTTGTTCAGGGGCAGAACGACCGATTTTTACCTTGTCAGCTCGGGGATTCGATCTTGCAACCTTACGGTTAACTAGTCCAACGCTCTAACCACTAGGCTACCTGCCGCCCCTCTAACCACTAGGCTACCTGCCGCCCCTCTAACCACTAGGCTACCTGCCGCCCCTCTAACCACGAGGCTACCTGCCGCCCCTCTAACCACTAGGCTACCTGCCGCCCCTCTAACCACTAGGCTACCTGCCGCCCCTCTAACCACTAGGCGACCTGCCACCCCTCTAACCACTAGGCGACCTGCCGCCCCTCTAACCACTAGGCGACCTGCCGCCCCTCTAACCACTAGGCGACCTGCCGCCCCTCTAACCACTAGGCTACCTGCCGCCCCTCTAACCACTAGGCTACCTGCCGCCCCTCTAACCACTAGGCTACCTGCCGCCCCTCTAACCACTAGGCTACCTGCCGCCCCTCTAACCACTAGGCTACCTGCCGCCCCTCTAACCACTAGGCGACCTGCCGCCCCTCTAACCACTAGGCTACCTGCCGCCCCTCTAACCACTAGGCTACCTGCCGCCCCTCTAACCACTAGGCTACCTGCCACCCCTTTAACCACTAGGCTACCTGCCGCCCCTCTAACCACTAGGCTACCTGCCGCCCCTCTAACCACTAGGCTACCTGCCGCCCCTCTAACCACTAGGCTACCTGCCACCCCTCTAACCACTAGGCGACCTGCCGCCCCTCTAACCACTAGGCGACCTGCCGCCCCTCTAACCACTAGGCGACCTGCCGCCCCTCTAACCACTAGGCTACCTGCCGCCCCTCTAACCACTAGGCTACCTGCCGCCCCTCTAACCACTAGGCTACCTGCCGCCCCTCTAACCACTAGGCTACCTGCCGCCCCTCTAACCACTAGGCTACCTGCCGCCCCTCTAACCACTAGGCTACCTGCCACCCCTCTAACCACTAGACTACCTGCCGCCCCTCTAACCACTAGGCGACCTGCCGCCCCTCTAACCACTAGGCGACCTGCCGCCCCTCTAACCACTAGGCTACCTGCCGCCCCTCTAACCACTAGGCTACCTGCCACCCTTCTAACCACTAGGCTACCTGCCGCCCCTCTAACCACTAGGCTACCTGCCGCCCCTCTAACCACTAGGCTACCTGCCGCCCCTCTAACCACTAGGCTACCTGCCGCCCCTCTAACCACTAGGCTACCTGCCGCCCCTCTAACCACTAGGCTACCTGCCGCCCCTCTAACCACTAGGTGACCTGCCGCCCCTCTAACCACTAGGCTACCTGCCGCCCCTCTAACCACTAGGCTACCTGCCGCCCCTCTAACCACTAGGCTACCTGCCGCCCCTCTAACCACTAGGCTACCTGCCGCCCCTCTAACCACTAGGCTACCTGCCGCCCCTCTAACCACTAGGCTACCTACCGCCCCTCTAACCACTAGGCTACCTGCCGCCCCTCTAACCACTAGGCGACCTGCCGCCCCTCTAACCACTAGGCGACCTGCCGCCCCTCTAACCACTAGGCGACCTGCCGCCCCTCTAACCACTAGGCGACCTGCCGCCCCTCTAACCACTAGGCGACCTGCCGCCCCTCTAACCACTAGGCTACCTGCCGCCCCTCTAACCACTAGGCGACCTGCCGCCCCTCTAACCACTAGGCGACCTGCCGCCCCTCTAACCACTAGGCGACCTGCCGCCCCTCTAACCACTAGGCGACCTGCCGCCCCTCTAACCACTAGGCGACCTGCCGCCCCTCTAACCACTAGGCGACCTGCCGCCCCATGATATCCAGTGATGCACCTGTCTCTGATTTAAAAGGTTGAAAGTTCAAATCCAGCGATAGAAAGCTGTTTTTGAGATTTTTGTTTTAAGCCCAAACTTTAAAGTCAGAGCCCAACCTTAAGAATTCGGACTTAATGCTTAAACTTAAACTTCAACACTTTGAAATATGACGATTGAGAGAGTTAGTGAGAGCTAGTTGGGCAAGTGTTGACATGCAATGAATTGTGTGTGTTTTGTGTTGCTGCCCCCTCAGCAGTTTTCTCTACATTATTCTGTTTGTTTGATTTGAGAGGGTCTCAGCTGAAACCTGCTGACGTTAGCAGTTCTACCATCTCTCTCTCTCTCTCATACACACACACACACACACACACACACACACACACACACACACACACACACACACACACACACACACACACACACACACACACACACACACACACACACACAGACTAATATACACACACACACACACACACACACACACACACACACACACACACACACACACACACACACACACACACACACACACACACACACACACACACACACACACACACACACACACACACACACACACACACACACACACACACACACACACACAGACACACAGAAACACACACACAGACCAACAAACAGACCCACACACAGACACACACATGCAGACACCGAGACACACATATACGCACACACACAGACACACACAAACATATACACAAAGACACACACAAACATATACACAAAGACACACACAAACATATACACACAGACACACACACAGAAACATACACAGAAAGACACACAGACACACACAGAAATACACACACACACAC